>NC_057797.1:74182868-74310725 GCF_018294505.1 Triticum aestivum
GGAGTCCTGTTTTGCGGTACGCCACACCCCTCCCGATGAACAGGACCCCCATTTCGACCGTAGCACTCCAACACAAGTCTGTTTCGTCCGTTTTGCGGTACGCCACACCCCTCCCGATGAACATGACCCCCTTTTCGACCGTAGGAGGTCCGTTTCCTTCGTTTTGCGGTACGCCGGACCCCTCCCGATCAACAGGACCCTATTCCGAATGTAGGAGGTCCGTTTCCTCCGTTGTGCGGTACGCCAAGCCTTGTTTCCATCGCCTGTTCTGTCCAAGCCCTCCCGATGAACACAACCACACATTCCGTTTCGACCCAGCCGGTTGGCTCCCACGCATTCCGTTGCCTCCCCATGAACACGACGCATTCCGTTGGCTCCCCATGAACACGACGCATTCCGTTGCCTCCCCATGAACACGACGACAACGCTGTTTCTCCATTCCGACCCAGCCATGTCAACGAGCCCTCGCCGTACGTATGCGCGAGTAGGCGTTCGAGACCCCGCCCGTATGTACACATACGTGGCCGTATTTTCTTTCTTGCACCCTGGCCGCCTCTACTACGACACGTGCGCGCCTCTACATCCACCAGCATATATGTACGTACACGTTCGCGACCAGAATGACAACGCTACGTATGCTTCGACCAGGTGGGTCCCGACTGTCAGGCACTTCCTTGCGTGCGAAGATGTAGCTGGTGGGTCCCAGCAGTCAGGGGGGTGAAATACGTTGGCCCATCCGGTGTGTCCCCGATGTCAGGTGGAGGAATAATTATTTTGCACGTAATAAGGATGCACTTCCTTGCTGCAGCCGTGGACCCAGCTGTCAGCCTCTCCACATACAGTCCACGTCCGATGGAAGCCGTTCCTTAACCATGTTGACCACGCCGCGCGGAGAGCACCAGGGCGGTGGACGACGGCGAGGCCTAGGAAGGGGACGACGCGGAGCCGGGGAAGACGCGACAGTGGATGCCCACACGTAGAGGAGTACGAGGGTTCATTGGTTCGCTGCGGTGTGAGGCTGCCGTTGCCGCAGAATAACATGGGGTGTGAGTGAGTAGAGGGATGGCCTGGCCAGCGGTGGGAGTAGTAGGGGGCGGTGAGGCCTCTGCCGCATCGCAGCCGTCCATGGGAGGCAGGAGCACGAGGCACGACCAGCGCTGGTTTGGGCGGCTGGAGCAAGAAGACTAGAGGTTGAAGAAGCACTACGGCTGTTGGATGGACATCGTACGGTCACTGGAGCTAGAATCATGCATATTTACTAAGTTGACAAAGCCCTCCGTCCCCGTCAACTTAGTAGGCCCACAAGTCAGCCTCCCACCAAGGTGGGTCCCAGCTAGCAGGGGGTATTCATTTTTTTGTGCGTAATAAGGAGGCACTTCCGGTGGGTCCGAGCTGACAGCAGGGGGAACGTTTTTTTCGCGAAATACGGTGGCCCGTCGGGTGGGTCCCAGCAGTCAGGGGCAAATGTTTTTTTCGCGATATACTGGTGGGCGTCCAGTGGGTCCCTGCTGTCAGGTGGAGGAATAATTATTTTCCGCATAATAAGGAGGCACTTCCTTGCGGCTGCCGTGGACCCAGCCGTCAGCCTCTCCACGTACAATATTCTTCTAATGGAATTCGGTCATTGACCACATTGACCACGCCGCGCCGACAACACCATGGCGGTGGACGACGGTGAGGCCTAGGAAGGGGACGACGCGGGTCCGGGGAAGACACAGCAGTGGATGCCCACGTGGAGAGGAGTACGAGGGTTCACTAGTTCGGCTGCGCTGCCGTCGCCGCAGAATAACAGGGGGTGTGGGTGAGTGGAGTGGAGGGATGGCCTGGCCAGCGGTGGGAGTTGTATGGGGGCGGTGAGGCCTCCGCGGGAGCACAGCCGACCACGAGAGGCAGGAGCAGGCGGCATGACCGGCGCTGCTTTGGGCGGCTGGAGCAAGAAGACCAGAGGTTGAAGAAGCACTACAGCCGTTGGATGGACATCGTACGGTCACTCGAGCTAGAATCATGCACATTGACTAAGTTGACAAAGCCCTTCGTCCCCGTCAACTTAGTAGGCCCACTATACTGGGTCCCAGCTAGCAGGGGGAGTATTCATTTTTTTTGTGCGTAATAAGGAGGCACTTCCTTGCGTGCGAAGATCTAGCTGGTGGGTCCGAGCTGTCAGCGGTGGTAACGTTTTTTTCGCGAAATACAGAGGCCGTTTCGGTGGGTCCCAGATGTCAGGTGGAGGAAATCATTATTTTGCGCGTAATAAGGAGGCATTTCCTTGCGTGCGGCCATGGACCCAGCTGTCAGCCTCTCCACGTACAGTCCACTTCAGATGCATGTCGGTCGTTGACCACGCTGACCACGCCACGCTGAGAGCACCAGGGCAGTGGACGACGGCGAGGCCTAGGAAGGGAAAGACATGGAGGCAGGGAAGACTCGGCCGTTGTTTTTGTTTCCCACGTGGAAGGGAGTACGACTGTACGAGGGTTTACTGGTTCGTCTACCATCGCCGGAGAATAACAGCAGGTGTGGGTGAGTAGAGGGATGGCTAGGCCAGCGATGGGAGTACGGTGGGGCGGTGAGGCTTGCGCGGCAGCACAGCCGGCCGCGGGGAGGAGGGAGCAGGAAGAGAAGAGATTGAAGAAGAACGACGGCCGTTGGATGGACATCCAACAGTATACAGGCCATCTGTGGAAAGCCTCAAATCTGTGGAAAACAGCATACAACCCATCTGCCATTATTTCGAATAATTTACAGCCCATTTGCTAATTCTTATGGGTTTTTTGGAGCCCATATTCTTTATGTTAGCGTTACAGCCCATATTGTGGCCACGGTTAAAAAATTATACAAAATTTTGCATATGTCGGTGCGGTCTGAACTGTTTTTAATCCTGAAATTTCGAGTCACATTCAGACTGATTTTAAAAATAAATGTATATCAATATAAAATCCAATAAATTGTTCACGCATAAAAATCAATGCAATTTAAAATCTCGAAATGAAAAAAAGATATTTGAAAATAATTGCCGGTTTGATGTGTTTTAAAAATGTACAACCCATTTCTCATTACTGATAGGCCATTTTCTCGACCAGCCGAATGAAGCTCTCCTCGTCTTGAAAGATTTGCAGCCCAACAGGCCTGATAAAGCGACTTACTTGACAAATGCCAAAAGAACTGGGCTAGCCATTTTCAGAAAGAAAAAAAACTACTGGGCTGGTCTGTGGTAAACATAAAAGAAAAGGCTGTCTAGACAGGCCAGAGTGTCCCGCACAACCCAGTTGACACCCTGCTTCCGTCTCAAAAACAAATTAGATAAATGCCACTCCAATTATGGCGATTCATAAAAATGCCGCTGCAATTTCCAAATGTTGAAAATGCCACTACAATTTTTGCAAACATTGAAAAATGCCACTGCAGTTTGCAAACTTTGAAAAACACCACTCCAGACTTTGAAAAATGCCACTAGAAATGGCATGAAATGGCATTTTTCAAAGTTTGTAAATTGCAGTGGCATTTCTCGGATACACCAGATTTGGAGTGGAATTTATCAAATTAACCTAAAACAAAAATAACTGGGCGAGCTACTGGGTCCCTGGTGTCAGCCGCTCGTTGTGCAATTCTCTCATTTATTAACTACGTTGACAATGGCATGGGATCCAGATGTCAGAAATCCACTAGGAGGAGCCATTTTTTATTGTCTTGAAATAAGGAGGCACTTGCTTGCGTACTGCCATGACCTTGGCGGGTCCCTGCTGTCATCCTCTCCACGTACAATCATCTCCTGATTGTGTACACGTCAACTTGCTAGGCCCACAAGCTAGCTGAGGGAGTCCTGGATTAGGGGGTGTCCGGATGGCCGGACTATACCTTCAGCCGGACTCCTGGACTATGAAGATACAAGATTGAAGACTTCGTCCCGTATCCGGAAGGGACTTTCCTTGGCGTGGAAGGCAAGCTTGGCGATACGGATATGTAGATCTCCTACCATTGTAACCGACTTTGTGTAACCCTAACCCTCTCTGGTGTCTATATAAACCGGAGGGTTTTAGTCTGTAGGACAACATACACAACAACAATTATACCATAGGCTAGCATCTAGGGTCTTACCTTCATTGTCCTCGAGCTGCTTCTTGGTACACCCGAGCTCTTGCTCGGACCGCTCGAGGCTCTGCTTTAGCGTGTCCACTTCCGCAGTCAGTGCGGCAGACGCAAGCAGAGAAGCCTACATACGCATATTGACTCCTTTTTGTTAGACTCCTGCGAATTTTATTTGATCCTCTATTCGGCTTTTCTTCCCGAACGCCAAACAGAGCATCAGGGGCTACTATCTATGCAGTAATATTATTTAAACATTCTGTACTTACCTCAAAGCCTGTTAAAAGGCTAGTACAAGCTTCAGTCAGTCCGCTCTTGGCAGACTGAACCTTCCGGACCACCGCACTCATAATGGTGCGGTGCTCCTCGTCGATGGAGGTGCCTTGGAGCGTCTCCAACAGATTGTCCGGCGCCTCCGGTTGGACGGGGGTCACCGGCATGTTGGGCTTGCTCCTCTTGGAAGGAGGTCCCCCGCCGGACTCTGGAACCTTTGAAGGTTCCGGAGCGGTGTCCGGCCTAGAGCCGGACTTGGAGCCCTAGGGGGTTTCATCCCCTTTACTCTTGGAGTCCGGGAGGTTGCCTTGCGGCACCTCCAGGACCACCTCATCCCGGCTTGGAACCTGTTGGGATAACACTTCGGTGTCATCCATAGGGCGGGGGGAGGAAGCCGTCGGAAGCGAGTTCACATCCGACGAGTCCAGTGAGCTGCTCGACGACGCGTCGAGCCGGTCTTTGGGTGGGCTGCATAGACATATTCGACATAAGGGAAAGCTGTGCAATAAACGAATACTATGAACTACTCTGGTATCCGGATACTTACGATTTTGCCAGGGGCTTGGCCCTGGGCAGCCAATCCTCTCCGCCGTCGTCGGCGTCGGTGGAGTAGTCCGGAGGAAGGGTTTTCCCCTTCTTGGACCCTCCGGCCTCCCCAGAGAGGTCGGCCTTCCTTTTCTTCTCTCCTCCCGCTGGAGGGGGAGAGGCTTCTTCTTCCTCCTCCTCATCTTCACGGGAGGAATGCGCCTCGGAACCGTCGGATGATGGATCCGACACCTCCTGGCGCCGGGCACTCTTTCGAGTTCCCGTGGCCTTTTTCACGGCCTTCTTCTCCGGCACCACATAGGGTGCCGAAACCAGCAGCTTCGCCAAGCGAGCGTCCGCTGGGCCTTTGGGCAAAGGAGTCGGACAGTTGATCTGTCCGGACGTCACCTGCCAATCCTGTCAAAGGTAAGGGAGCTTAGATCCCGCATGGAGTCAAACTATGAAAAACTGATACCCTGTAAAAGGAAAAAAACAGCTTACCGCATGAGCGTGACGCTACATACTGAATCCGTGATCCTCGATAGCGGATGCGGGGGCCTCGGCGCCCTTGAAAAGCACCTTCCAGGCATCTTCGTACGTCGTGTCGAAGAGCCTGCTCAGAGTTTGGTGCCGTGCCGGGTCGAACTCCCACAGGTTGAAAGCCCGTTGTTGACACGGGAGGATCAGGCGGATGAGCATAACCTGGACAACGTTGACAAGTTTGAGCTTCTTGTCCACCAGGGTTTGGATGCATGTTTGGAGTCTGGTCAGCTCTCCTTTTTTACCCCATGACAGGCCTGTCTCCTTCCAGGAGGTGAGCCGCGTAGGGGGTCCGGATCAAAACACAGGGGCTGCGACCCATTTGGGGTCGTGCGGCTCGGTGATGTAAAACCACCCCGATTACCACCCCTTCAGGGTCTCCACAAAGGAGCCCTCGAGCCATAAGACATTGGTCATCTTGCCCACCATGGCGCCTCCGCACTCCGCCTGGTTGCCGTGCACCACCTTCGGCTTGACATTGAAAGTCTTGAGCCATAGGGCGAAATGGGGGCGGATGCAGAGGAAAGCCTCACACACGACGATAAACGCCGAGATGTTGAGGACAAAGTTCGGGGACAGATCGTGGAAATCCAGGCCATAGTAGAACATGAGCCCCCGGACAAAATGGGTGAAGAGGGAAGCCCAGTCCGCGGAGGAAATGGGGGAGGAACACCACCCTCTCATGGGGCCTAGGGGTGGGGATGAGCTGCCCCTTTTCGGGAAGCCGGTATGCAATGTCGTTAGACAAGTATCCGGCCTTCCTCAGTTTTTTGATGTGTCCCTCCGTGACAGAGGAGACCATCCACTAGCCTCCCGCTCCGGACATGGCTGGAGAAGGTTGAGGTAGGGAGTGCGGACTTGGGTGCTGGAGCTCGAGTGCGCGAGAATGGATAAGCAAGGGAGGAAGAAGGCGTAGGTGAAAAGGTGGATCCTTATCCCCTTATATATGGGTGGACGCAACTACGTGTCCCCACCAGCCTGCTAAAACTCGCTTATCTCCAAGCGCCATAATCAATGGCGCGGTTGGGTTACCCACGCCCGTATTGATGAGAATCCCGGAATAAGGGGACACGATCTATGCTTTGACAAGACGTGCCAAGGAAACCGCCTCACGTGACGCGCTGAGGTGGGATAATGAAACGACTCGGATAAAGGCTTGGCCGTGGTGTGTCACACTACGGAACACGTCAGCAGATTAGATTTGTGTAAATATTATTCTCTCTATGGAAATATGTGGAAACTTATTTTGCAGAGCCGGACACTATCTTTGTGTTCAAAATCTTCTATGAAGTACTTGGAGGAGGAACCCGCCTTGCAATGCCGAAGACAATCTGCGCGCCGGACTCGTCGTCGTTGAAGCCTGGTTCAGGGGCTACTGAGGGAGTCCTAGATTAGGGGGTGTCCGAATGGCCGGACTATACCTGCAGCCGGACTCCTGGACTATGAAGATACAAGATTGAAGACTTCGTCCCGTATCCGGAAGGGACTTTCCTTGGCGTGGAAGGCAAGCTTGGCGATACGTATATGTAGATCTCCTACCATTGTAACCGACTTTGTGTAACCCTAACCCTCTACGGTGTCTATATACACCGGAGGGTTTTAGTCCGTAGGACAACATACACAACAACAATCATACCATAGGCTAGCATCTAGGGTTTAGCCTTTCCGATCTCGTGGTAGATCTACTCTTGTACTACCCATATCATCAATATTAATCAAGCAGGACGTAGGGTTTTACCTCCATCGAGAGGGCCCGAACCTGGGTAAAACTTCGTGTCCCTTGCCTCCTATTACTATCCGGCCTAGACGCACAGTTCGGGACCCCCTACCCGAGATCCGCCGGTTTTGACACCGTCACCAGCCTCTAAACCGTGGAGGACAAATACAACCCATTTAAAAAATAACAGCCCATTCCATACGTTCAAACGGAAAGTTCAACATTCAGACCAAAGTAACAGGTCTGATCCACATATAGAGTACTGAACTTCCATGTTGAAAACCATCATAGCCAAGTTAACTATCTACTCCCACTAACACTCTAGTAGCGTACAAGTACTAACTTACTCTTAGCTAACTAGACGATGCCGGCCGCCATCTGCTGTCCATGCTAAATGCCGGCACCGGCGTCCTCCGCCTCGCCTCGGACTTGCCAGAGGTGCGATAGGGCGCGTTGCTCGCGTGTGTTGGCCCTTTCCATGCCGGCGTGGTCCACCGAAGCTTCGGCTTCCAAGCGGGAAACCCACTTGACGAGCTGGTAGTAAAAATCGGCATCACGAACGCGTGCGTGCTCGACAGCCTCCAAGGCTATTTGTCGGGCGCCGACCTCCACGTAGTCGGCCCAGTTGCGGGCGCTCTGCTCGCGACTCAGAGCGTCGGTGCGCTGCTGCTCCATGTCCCGCTGGCGGCGCAAATCGGCAATTCACTGCTCCTCCGCCAGGCGGTCGCGCTCCAACAACTCCTGCTCCTCCACCATGCGGTCACGCTCCAACAACTCCTCGATCTCCGCATTGCCATCTAAAGACAGATAGAATGCCTCCTCCCTCCGTCTGCCTTCCGGTGAAAACCCGAACACTAGTTTCGGCGGTGACCGCCTTCGGCGTCGCCTACCGTGGACGGGCGGGGGCATGGCGGACGTGGCGAGCGACGTCGGGCCGGTGGGGGCTTATGAGGATATGGCGAGTTGGGTCACGGTGGCACCTGAGAAGGCCGGGAAACAGCACTTATAGGCGGAAGGTAGCGCGACGGTCATCGGAATTCAATGCATAATGGCTTAGCGCGCCAGCTTGTTGTGGAAAACTAGAGAAACTGAAATTATGACTATGCCGTCCCGTCCCGTCTGGGTCGCACGCCGGCATGGTGGTCAAACGAGTGCACTCGAATCATCTCCCTCCTTGTCAATAATGATTCCATGGATTTAAAGCGTATCTTTTTTCGCATCAGTTAGCTGCCTTAATTACGGCCGGCTGCATGCAGGCACTCAGAATCGCTCGCAGGCAGTACGCGAAGCAGCATGCAATGAGTCGCAGCCGAGGGCACGCATGCAGCCACTTAAATCGCTGGAATTAATTAGGCTTAAACTTCTGCATGCCGTTAATTATTGTCATGCCTTGGTCTTGCTGCTTTGCTCACGGGACTAATAAATCCCGGACGGAGGGAGTACCTTGGTTGGTGAGAGGTTTGAATTAAGCCCTGCAAACCAGAAAGGAGGTATTCCCTCCATTTTTATTTAGTTCGCATATTAGCTTTGGTCAAAGTCAAGCTTTACAAACTTTGACCAAGTTTATATACAAAAATATTAAGATATACAATAACAAATCAACAACAAAAATATTAAGATATACAATAATAGATCATATACAAATATGTAGCTCCAAAAGCAGAGATCTAGAAAAAACATCTGTTCTTCCTACTAACATGGATGCTTCTCTTGGCCAACATTCAGTACAGACTGAAAGACAAATTTGTTTGTGAAGTCTACAATTCCTCTTGCAAACGTAAGTGGTTTCACCAACAGCTGGAAACCATGAGAATGAACCACACATGATGGAGGAACATCCACCGCAATATGATTTGGTCTTCTCTCGATCACACCGCGAGACTATTTTCCAAATACAAACTTTAACTTAGGAAAAATGATGCCCATTGTATAATCAGACCAAAGCAATGAAGTACCTAGTGTTGGCCAATAAATAGTACAATACTACTTTTCTGCAGTCCATGAAGTGACTATCCAATCTTTCTGTGTCTATTTTCAAATGGCACTGCATGCAGTGACTATACTATTCTCTTGTGCAGTTCAACCAAAATTGCGGACACTTTATTTGTTTGCCAAATAGCAACGGGCAGACATCTCTGTATGCACAAATATCAAGCAGCTAGTAAACATATACCACACCTTGTATTTTCGGTTTAAACATGCTTCTTCCACTTAGCATCTTTTATGTTCTGCACTGGACAATCTGATACAGTTATGTTTTGCCTTGGACAATTTCATACTGAATTGATTTGTTGGTTCAGAGCAGAAATATAGCGCCTATTCTTCATCACACCAAGGATATCCATGTTCGCAGTGATGGAAGAGGTGAAATCAATACAACCGAAATTGAGCATCCAATCATTGAATCCTGTCCTGCACCTCCAATGTAGGTCCATCCTGCCAATAAATTCACATGCAAACCACTAGTATTACTATCTAATGACAGTACAAAAAGAGTAGCAAGATAGTAGCAAACCATGTACCTTCGTAATGAACAGCTCATAGTGCCACCAATTGGATATAAAGGTTTGGAAAAAAACATGCTCCTAATGTTGAACTAGTTGGACTTTTTGTGCAGTTCCACTAAAATTGAGCATCCCTATTTGCATAGATATTGAAAGTGTGATTACTCTAAAGGTGGCACTAGTTGAAGCATAGACTCACAAATATAAGCATTCCAATTTCATAATGGGAAAAGGTAGCAAGACTGTTTCTAACCACCTGTTTGAAGGAATAAATAAAGCAACAACGGCTGATGTCAGGAAGGCATACATAATTTTTTCTGAAAAACTGAGCCATTCCTGACCTTTCCTCTTCTTTTAAGCAAATTTTGTGCAGTTCTACTAAAATAAAATGCCATCACCTCCTTGACAATGCAGTGACACTGTACAAAAGGAAATGACTTAACATTACATCATGATGTCAGGTATGTAGTCAACATGCATTAGAGACAAACATACAAACCTCCTCCGATAACGTAATGAACATTAATTTTAACAAAGGTGTGACTAGCTTTACCGGGATAATTTGAGTGAACTCTACACCCTTTGTTCCTTAATATAAGACGTTTTCGCGGTTCAATTTAAAGTACCCAAACGTCTAGTATTTAGAAAAACAGGTAGTAGTTTTCTTGAGCACATATCTGGGAAAGCTTGCCACACTTTATTTATGTCCATACGCTAATGCAACACCATTCGAGTACTACAAATATACACTAATCTAGTGGCTAGTGAAACAGTAGAGTAGTTAGTTTATTACAGGGTACAGTACAATGGTTTTACTGATCAGATTTCAATAAACTCTAGCACTGGAAGGTTTCTATAAGAATTAACAATACAAAATGTAAAGGTAACAAGTTTCAGCATTGGTATACTAGCTCTGCATGAGCATTTTCCTATGCGAGGACAACAAACCGATCGACCTGGTCATTCTCTATTGCGTTGTCATGCCTTTCTACCCTTCTTCAACCAAGAGACACGAGACTCGTTCCTTAGCTACTGTTTTTCCCCTTTTCAACCTAGATGCGGGTTCGATGCCTACTATCTTGGATAGTACAGTCTCCCTTCCTTTCCTTGTTCAACCCAGACATGGATTAGTCTGCATGAAGTAGGGTTTCCTTTAATAGTGCAAATTATGGTTTTCATCCGCGTGGCCAGCAGAGCAGAGGATAGCAAATTGGGAAGATGGTGGAGTGGAAAAATATCCACATGCAACGACGTGGCAGATGGGGCAATAGAACAGGGTTATGGTTCGAAAAGAGGTAGCATACCTGAGGGTCAGCGGGAAGTGGCTTCGCTCATGGTCGTCGTCCTCCGCACACACTACGGCAACGAGCTTGGGGACGGAGGCCATCCCGCACGGGCACTAGGTCTGATAGGACGGCCTTGTCGTCAGTGCGTGACCTCGCTCGCCGACGACGAGTGCGTCAATGCTGCACGTCCTTTTCTTCCCCGGCGGATCTGTGACCACCGGTGAGGAGGGAGAGAGGGGCCGTCTTTTTTAGATCTGGAGAGAGGGTGGTAGTGTGAGAAGCATGTGGGCAGCCCTTAGCAAGAAAGCGCTCAAGCTCCAGCCTATATATCTTTTTTATACTACTAGTACTGGAGGTGGAGTAGTGGTAGAGTAGTTTATGTTTTCCCTACGTATAGTACCAGTTAGTCGTGCTTCAAAACTGACCGGCACGCCATTAAAAAAATAAAGGTCGATAACTAATGCGACACCTCGGGCCAACGCGGCCAGATCGCATTTTGCATGAGAAATTACACACCATGTTTCGTTGACATGTGGTCCCGTTCGAACATATCAGTGAGACGACGGCGAGTAGTAGGAGTATTTCCTAACAGACGTGTAGGCCGGGGCGCCTCTTCATGAATCGTGGCAAACTCACAACCGTCCACCGACTCTTCGCCTTTCCCTCTCGATTTGGAACTGCTGTCGCATGCTCTTCCTCTCCCTCCTCCATTTTCCTTCAGCCCTTCACCCTTTCTTCCGCCATTGTTCGATCGTCTTCTCCATGGAGGGAACAGGCCAGGAACGACCCCGTTATTCTTGCCCCGATCTGAAAGATGACGTGGTGGAGGAACTCATTGATCGTTGCAATGTCATCACCTCGGCTAGCATGGCAGGTTCGTTCAAGCCCATTCTCGACTCAACTAATAACATCATTACAAAGAACCCAAGAGTCAAGGAGCGGTTTGATCTCCCCTATCTTCTTCGCCGTGACCCTGATGATGACTGGCGCCGGCACGACGGAGGCCTCGCCCTGTGCAAGTTGATGCCACTTGATAATGATACATATGATGTTAAGATGCCATCGCTTGAGGGCAAGGCTTGGGCGGGCGCAAATGGAGATTGGGTTGTTTACATTGGGTCCAACTGCGAGTGGGAACTTGTGAATGTGTACACTCGTCACTGGGTTCCACTTCCAAAAATCTCAGCACATTGCCTAGAGGTTGAGCACACCGGTAATGTATGCACGTTCAAATACAATCATGGTGACGGTATTCTACGGAAGATAGCAATTTGTCGAGTTCCCAACCGCTCTTGGAATTACAACAACTATGATGTTGTTGCTATCTTCGACAAGCTTGTTGCCGTCCTTGATGGTTTCACTCGATGGATATTGCTCAAAAATCAGTTTCTGTACACGGATGAGGACTGTGATGCAATTCAATACGAGCGCCTTGTGTTTGCTGCCACCAGTCGTGGCATTGTTTTTGCATGGCATCCTCATAGTTTCAGTACGTTTGTCTTCCACCGTAATTATAATTGTTTCATCCACATGCATGCGGGTTAGCAAGTTCCCCTTTACTAATTAACCTTCTTCTTGTGTTTCCAAGGTCCTGTGAACATCCCACCACCTATACTTGAAAAATTTTATAACCAAGGGGGAGATGACGATGGTGATGATCACGAGCATGAGGACGAGCAACGCCCATATACTCTGTGGTGCCTAGCAACTAATTCCGATGGATCACCTCTTCTTGTGTGTATACAGCCCACTGATGATGTTACTGCCAAGGAAGCAGGTGTCTCCCATGGTCGCACTCTCCGGACCTATTCCAACACCCATTGCATGGTATTCAGGATGGATACTAGTGTGCTAGCGCCAACTCCTTCTCCCTGGTACAGAATTGATAGTCTTGGAGAAAACTCGCTCTTCCTTGGACAAAACTATCTGATGATGGTGAAAGGCGATCCAATTGCTGTTGACACATTTATGAGAAGCAACTGTGTCTATACCTCAGACATTTGTGTGGTTCCCTACCCTGGTAGGGATATAGTAGGCCACTTCAGCCTGCATGATCAGTCCTGCGTTGGTTTCCAGATCAACAATCGATGGCCCGTCCCAGAGAAGCACTTGTGGTTCAAAGCAAGCATTTCCAACGCCGAGGAATGGTTGAGTTGAAGTTCATTTCATTGCTTGTTATTTTTTATATGGTGAAAACTTTAGTATTTATAATGTATCCTCATTGTCGATGTGGGTTGATGACCTATTGTATGTAATAAAATGATATGCGTGTGATAAACTTACTAAATTTATGAATGGCTTTCGAGTCGCTTCTCTGAGTGAGTGGTGTGACGAGGCACAAATATATTTTCTGAATACATAATTGTACGCGCATTGCAACAGGTTATCGGATGAGGCCAATCAACTATAGTAGTACACTATTTGTACTAGCTTCAGATGCTTCGCGTGTTAGGCGGGTGTTTTTACTATAGCCATATGTTAATGTGTTCGCTGTACGTAACCAGCACCTCGAATCCTCGATACTAGTACTATATAGTAGGAGTAAGTAGTGGGGAGTAGTAGGGTGGCATGGGCCAGAACAACATTCACGTCCAAGAGTACGGCACACGCCACCACCAAGACATCCATCTGACACCATATTATTTCTTGGAGTCCGTGCTAGAGCAATCTCTTCAACCTCGTCGTTTCTCTAACTTCAGCCATCGTGCGGCGGGCGAGGTGGGGGATTGCCGATAGTCGGTTTCCTTAACTGTGGTCCCACTTGTAAGGCCAACTCCAACGCACGACCCCAAACGCACCTCCGTTTTGCACGGACTCCAACGATAATTTTGACTAGAAAAGCAAGACCAAAGAAAACAAGAACCACAAGAATACATTTTACTACTCCTGTAAGTTGGATTAGTGCCTTCTCGATGCATTCATTGTTGATCTGCGGAGGCTCGATCTTGCGTCTGTGCTAGCTAAAAGTGATAGAACATCTACTAAATTGCGCTCTATCAATATATGGATGTACTCTTCTTCCCAATACAAAAACTTGCATCCATTCTACTCCCTCCATTGCACAATACATGCCTTCTATTTGTCAAAATATATATGTATCTAGACATGTCTTAGTATATAGGTACATCCATTTTTGGACAAATGGAAGTCAAGTATTTTGGAACGGAGGGAGTACACACTAAATTTTTGAAGTTAGCACAACTAGTCTAATCCGAGAGCAGAACCGAAGATTTGGTCAGGTTCTTCCTCCTTTTGCCGACACGTGGGACATCCAGCATCCAGGTCATGTCATGAAAGAAATAGAGTGGTAGTTGAAGCCATGAGATGTGCATCTTGGGTTAAACTGTAAATAGAATCTTACTACTCTTGAGTAACTCCAAAAGCAGCCACCGAAGATCTTTATTGCATTTGTTTTTCATCACCAACACGTCGAGGTGAAAGATGTGCAGGTTCAGTGGGTCCTCTTGCGTTTTCACTAACATGTGGGGCCGCATGTGAGCAAACAGACGATGGGCTCCGCGCGTCCATTGGCTGGCTGAGAAGAGAGATAGAGGAGGGCTGAGCACGGACTGCAGGAAATTTGTTCTACATACCTCGATATAGGCTCGATATAGTGGGGTGGCATGGGCCATAACTCAGTAGCATTCACGTCTAGCAGTACGGCACACGCCACCCACACGAGTCCCATCCGACACCAATTTTCTTGGAGTCCGTGCTACAACCATCTCTTCTCCCTCTTGTTTTCTCAGCCATCGCACGGTGGGTGGGGTGGGGGTTTGCCGATAGTCGGTTTGCTCAACTGCGGTCCCACTTGTAAGTGAAAATGCAACACCGCACACATTCCCGCTTGAGCGGCATGCCGGACCAACCGTGTGGGGGTGCTACACGAACACAGCAGGCTTTTCCTTTTGAACTCGTAACTTGTAAAATTTGGTTCTGCTCCATGGCGCGACCGATAGATAGAAAATAACGATTTTGCCTAGAGTAATGAGAAGTTTGGTTCTGGTGCCGTTCATGCATGGAGTACGTATGAAAATTATGAAGTTGATGCGAAAGGTAAGATAATTACTGTAGTATCATATACTACTACATGGATTTGACGGAAAGATAAAAATACATACGGATCCATGAACGTTCAACGACATCCTCATGCCCTAGTGCGCCGGGTCACCAACCGACGTGTGAGGAGCAGCGGTGTTAGCAGCGAGCTCAACGTGCTTCTGAACAGTGCCGTCCAAGGTTGCCCTACGCTCCAAGAAGGCCAGCGTCCTATCGTCCTCCTCTTGCATGTAGTAGTCCTTGTGGAAGATTTGTGCGTAGACGTGGGTGATTATGTCGATGGTGTCTTGCTGCACCAGGCGCTGCGCGGCGAGCGCGACCTCGAGGTGGACATTCTCCGGCGCGACGGCGGGAAGTCGCAGGGCCACCAGTGCATCGAAGAGGTTGTTACCATAGTGGCCGTTGAGGGTGGCGGGCATCGCAGAGCCTGGGCGCGTCAGCTGGAGGCTTACGTCAAAGTCGTCCGCAAGCTTCTTGACGACGGTGAACTTGTGTCGGAATAATGGGCCACGGGTAGGCTAACCCGAGTTGCAGAACCTTTCAAGACATCGGGGCAGGCTGCGCCCCTCAAGACCCCAGGACAAAGAGCCGCCTTCTGAGAAGTCGGCGGCGAGGCAACCGACTGGCCACTCGCGGCCGAGTCCCAGGAACGACTTCAGGATAAGCCGACTCCTGACTGACGACTTTCCGAGAAGCCGACCTTGGGGAGTCAGCCCGCGACTCCAGCAAAACCCCATGTCCTCATCAAGAGGGACAGGACAGGGGAGTGGCTACAGTGAAGACTGCTCCCACCCCTTTCCAAAGGCAGGCATGGCCACAGTACGCCGTACCCGCGGAGATCTCCGTGCGGCGTGGCACTGTTGCCATGCTGGCCCTGACATCAGCACCGGTGGACCGAATCCTGCGCTCACGACGTCTTGTCTGTACGACCTTTGGGCGGCGGGTCCCACCGGCCAGCGGGATCCCAGAAGGCGGCAAGTGCACCACCAGTCGGACCCGTTGGGAGTCGGCCCCTGAGAGTCGGCCAACTCCTCCCCCGGGGCGCATACGCCATTAACCAGATGTGACAGAGAGTGGCAATAGTGATCGCCCACCGGGAGGCGGGGCTGTTGCCACGACACCATGACCAAGCCCGCGTCATTAGAAGCACGACTACAGTAATCAGCAGCCGGCAAGACCCGCCCGCAGCGGACGCGGCCTGTCGGCTCCGTATCGAGCCAGTCGGCGGGGCCCACCAGTCGGCGGGCCCCAGGAGTCGGCGGATAAGACGGCGGCCAGAGAGGCTGGCGGCTGGGCCCGTGTCCAGCTGGATTACCATTGTACCCCTGGGGGGTAGGCCTATATAAACCCCCCAGGGCACCCATGCAGAGGGTTGGAATCCATTAGCACTAGACCAGATCATATAGGAAGGAGAGAGCTAGCCTTGCCTTCTCCTACCTCTAGGAAACAGCTCAAGGAGCAATCGTGTAAACACTTTGCCATAGTGATCATGCGGAGACACCGTAGAGCAGCAGTAGGGGTATTATCTCCCCGGAGAGCCCTAAAGCTGGGTAAGATTCGCCGGCGTGCATGTCTTTGCCTCATCCCGTTTCCAGGCACTGACGATGTTCTACTCGCCCCCACCATGATAAGCCATCCTTTGGCATATGTCACACCCGACCCCCGACATTTGGTACCCACAATGGGGCCTGGTGCACCGTCGTCCGGAGACCTGCTCTGGACGGGAACGCTTTTCCTCCCTAGCAAGCACAGCCAGCCAGGCACGCCAGACGGAGTCAGTGCTGACGCGCCGCGCGGCGTTGAGATCGCCTGCGTAGACAGCTGCCTCGCCGAACTTGTCGGCAAGGTTTGCCTCTCCGACGAACCTGCATCCAATGCAAGCACGGGCGGCTCCGAGAGCCTCCTCGATCAACTCCACGTCTCCGGCGAGCCTGCCGTGGACTTGGAGTCTGTAGGTTCCACCGACCCGATGCTGGTCGACTCTGACACCGCGTCGCTCGAAGCGTTCCCCACTAATGTGATGGTCTACGACGAGCCTCTCCCTCGTGCGGAGAGTGGCGGAAGCACCATCACCGAGGTGCTCGTCATCAGTCATGATGAGCCTCCCGGCGGAGGAGTGCATGACCCACTTGGCGCGGTGCTACAAGATCTGACTGTGCCCATTCCGGCAGTCACTGTCGCAGAGACGTTGGAGGCGCGCCGCCTTCAGCTCGTCGAAGGCGCGAAGAAGCTGGCTAGCATGAGACGCTTGTGAGAAGCCTACTAGCGAGAGATGGATCGCGCTGTTGGTGGCTCGCCAGCCCCAGCTGGGCCTAGCCGCCTTGGCGCGGTCCAGCAGCACGGCGTAGCCATGGCTAACCTATTCGGGGCAAGTCGCCCTGTGTATGCTACACCAGTGGAGAACATTCGAGCCGCCCAGGCGGCGGCGGACGAGCTGGAAAATTTCAAGGGCGAAGAGCGCCGCCTGATGATGGAGCGAGTCCAGCGGCTCCTCGACGCGGCTGCCGCGCAGAACGAGGCCGGCTGCCGCACGGAGGCACCGCAGCGGCAAAACGACGACCTTCACCGAGATCAAGGCGCGACGTCTCGGACGCCGACTGGCGGCGCCCGAGGCAGAAGAGACAAGGATCCGACTGTCAGCCACAGTCGGACTCACATTACCATAGAGCGCGACCGAGACGGCCGCCCGAGAGCAGTGGAACGACGGGACGACTGTCCGCCTCCTCCTCCTCGCAAGGAAAGGCGAGTCTCCCCGCCGCCTGTTGACCATCCGACTCTCGGCGACCGCCTTGGCCGCCGAGAGGGAGTCGGAGAAAATGACGCCCGCCACCGGATCGACCGACTTCACCGATCCCTGGCGCTGGAAGAAGAAGATGAGTTGGGTCCGCCTTGTTTCGGGCCCCGCATTCGAGACGAGCCCTTTCCCAAAGGGTTCACGCTCCCAAGAGACACTCCCAAGTACACCGGCTCTGTGAAGCCGGAAGACTGGCTGGTCGACTACTCCACGACTGTCAGCATAGCGAACGGCAACAAGCGTGTCGCCGTAAAGTACGTTCTGCTCATGCTCCAGGGCACGGCCCGGACATGGCTGAACAGCCTGAAGCCCCGTAGCATCAACAGCTGGGTTGACTTCACTGAAGCATTCGTCCGCAACTTCACCAACACGTACAAGCGTCCTCCCAAGCCTCGTCAGCTTTCCTTGTGCATGCAAGGTCCCGACAAGTCGACTCGCAATTACCTCACGCGTTGGGCCGAGCTTCGGAACTCCTGCGAGGGCGTGCACGAGGTGCAGGCTATCGAGTACTTCACAGCCGGGTGCATAGAAGGCACCCTCCTCAAGCACAAGCTCCTCTGCGACGAGCCAGAAACCCTCGACGAGCTGCTGATCATAGCAGACAAGTACGCCACGACCGACTCCTCCATGAAGGCGGAGATTCAAGTTAGCGCAACTGGCAAAGTGGCCCCTCAGGCTCCAAGAACTCCGGCAGGAGACGCCAGTCGGCGGCAACAGCAGAGCAACCACAAGCGCAAGGCCCCGCAGCCGGCTTCCAGCAGCCGGCAGGTCATGACAGTTGAAGCCCAGCAGCCGGATGGGCAGCCTCCACCCAAGCGACAGAAAGGTGGCAAGCCCAACTGGTTGCCGGCCTTCTCCTACAAGCAGACTCTGGATGGTCCTTGCAAATTCCATAGCGACGCGAAGCCGTCAAATCACACCACCCGGAAGTGCCACTGGCTCACCAGGATCGCCAAGGGAGATGGCCTCCTACCTCCCCCGCCTGCTGGGCAGCCGCTACCGCCTCCGCCCCAGCAGCCGGCTGTCAGGCCAGTCGGTGCAGTACAAGATGAATACCCTGAAGAGCATGGAGCCTACGTGGTGTTTACCAGTATGGCTGATGATCGACGCAGTAGGCGGCTGCAGCGACAAGAGGTGAATGCAGTAGCATCAGAGATGCCAGAGTTCATGCACTGGTCCGAGAAGCCTATCAGCTGGAGCAGGGCTGATCACCCGGAGGTGATGCCGAGTCCGGGCTCCTATGCCTTGGTCTTGGATGCCACCTTTGCCACGGATAGACGAGCCGCTCGTTTCTCGCGAGTTCTGATAGACGGAGGCAGCAGCATCAACATCCCGTACAAGGACACCATGGAGAAATTAGGAATCAAGCAAAGACAGCTTCAGAACAGCCGGACTGTGTTCCACGACATTGTTCCTGGGCTTTCCTGCTCACCAATCGGCAAGATCCTGATGGACGTCCTCTTTGGAGACAAAGATCACTTTCACCGAGAGTCAGTTTGGTTTGAGGTGGTGGACCTCGAGAGCCCATACCATGCACTACTTGGCCGACCCGCCCTAGCCAAGTTCATGGCGGTCCCCCACTACGCCTACCTCAAAATGAAGATGCCCAGTTCCAGGGGAATTCTGACCGTAGCCGGCGACTACCGGAAGTCGTTTGCCTGTGCGGCTAAGAGCAGTCGGCTAGCCGAGTCCCTGGTGTTTGCAGCTGAGAAGCGGCGCCTTGAACGGGTTGTGGCGATGGCCGGCAAGCAACCAGAGGTGTTGCCTAACCCGAAGGAGTCGGAGGCTGAGGGTTCGTTCAAGCCGGCCAAGGAGACAAAGAAGATACCCTTGGATCCGGAGCACCCAGAGAGGTACGCTGTTGTAGGCACAAACCTTGACAGCAAATAGGAAGGCGAGCTTGTCGATTTCCTCCGTGAGAATCGAGACATCTTCGCATGGTCCCCCAAAGACATGCCAGGTGTACCGACGGAATTCGTCGAGCACAATTTACATGTCCGATCTGATGCAAAGCCGGTCAGGCAACCCCTGCGCCGCCTATCAGAAGAGAAGAGAAGAGTTGTCGGAGAAGAGATAGCCTGACTCCTAGCAGCCGGTTTCATTATGGAAGTATTCTTTCCAGAGTGGCTAGCCAATCCGGTCCTGGTACTGAAGAAGAACAAGCGGTGGCGAATGTGTATTGACTACACGAGCCTCAACAAGGCCTGCCCCAAGGACCCGTTTGCTCTGCCAAGAATTGATCAGGTGATAGACTCCACCGCCGGATGCGAGCTATTGAGCTTTTTGGATGCATATTCAGGATATCACCAGATCAAGCTGAACCCAACTGATAGACTGAAGACCGCCTTCATCACGCCATTTGGAGCCTTCTGCTACCTCACCATGACGTTCGGCTTGAGGAATGCCGGCGCCACCTTTCAGCGTTGCATGCATAAGTGCCTCCTCAAGCAACTCGGCAGGAACTCCCACGTCTACATGGACGATGTGGTGGTGAAGAAAAGCGTGGAACACTGCTGGAAGACCTCAAGGAGACCTTTGAGAACCTGCGCCGATTCCAGATCAAGCTCAACCCCGAGAAGTGCGTCTTCGGAGTACCAGTCGGCCAACTCCTTGGCTTCCTTGTCTCTGAACGCGGCATAGAATGCAACCCTGTAAAGATCAAGGCCATTGAGAGGATGGAGGTACCTAGCCGACTGCTGGACGTGCAAAAGTTCACCGGCTGCTTGGCGTCCATCAGCCGATTCATCAGTCGGCTGGGCGAGAAAGCTCTCCCCTTATACCAACTCATGAAGAAGACCACTTTTTTCGAGTGGAACCACAAGACGGACGAAGCTTTTCTCCAGTTGAAAAAGGTGCTAACTACTCCACCCATTCTGGCGGCTTCGACTCCTAAGGAACCTATGCTCCTGTATATCGCCGCCACCAGCCGGGTAGTCAGCACGGTCATTGTAGTAGAACGCAAGGAGGAAGGCAAGGCACTACCTATCCGGAGACCGGTATATTACCTGAGCGAAGTACTGTCGGCCTCCAAGCAGAACTACCCCCACTACCAGAAGATGTGCTATGGCGTGCACTTTACCGCCAAGAAATTGAAGCCCTACTTTCAAGAGCACCCAATCACTGTGGTCTGCACGACCCCACTTGCCGAGATCATCAGAAGCCGAGATGCTTCTGGCCGAGTGGCCAAGTGGGCCGTAGAGCTGGCTCCCTACACCATCCACTACCAGCCCCGCACCGCCATCAAGTCACAAGCACTGGCCGACTTTCTCGTTGACTTGGCCGAGACCCAGTACCTACCTCCAGCGCTCGACTCCACCCATTAGTGGATGCATTTCGACGGCTCCAAGATGCGCACCGGCTTGGGAGCCGGCGTTGTCCTCACTTCTCCTAAAGGTGACAAGCTCAAATACGCACTGCAAATCCATTTTGCCGCCTCCAACAACATCGCCGAGTACAAGGTGCTAATTCACGGGCTCCGGCTTGCCAAAAAGCTCGGCATTCACCGGATCCTGTGTTATGGCAACTCAGACTTAGTGGTCCAGCAGTCGTCTGGCGACTGGGATGCCAAAGAGGCGAACATGGCGAGTTACCGTTTCCTCGTGCAGCAACTCAGTGGGTATTTCGAGGGGTGCGAATTCCTCCATGTGCCAAGAAACGACAACGACCAAGCAGACGCCTTGGCACGAATCGGCTCTACCCACCAAGCAATACCATCCGGCGTTGCCCTTCAGCGCCTCCTCAAGCTGTCTGTCAAGCCTTCACCAGAATCAGACTCCATCTTCGTGCCGGCCCCTCCTGAAGAAGTCGAATCCGACTCCAGAGCCCCGACAGACGGTACGGGGATTTCGGAAGATGGTTCCAAAGCCGCCACAGTCGAGGCCGGCCCAGGGATTGCAGAACCCGGCCCGAGGACTGCGGCGGCGGGCTCGAAGACTCCAAAACTCGGCCCAAGAGCCGCGCCAGTCGGCCGGGGGACTTCATTAACCCAGCAAGCGGTTGTTGACTCCACCCCGCCGCCTCCCAGCCCAGCCACCCTCGTCCAAGTCACAGTTCTAGCAGTCAAAGAAATAGCAGCACCCTCATGGGCCCAGCCCATCCTCAAATTTCTGGTGAGCAAAGAGCTGCCAACTGATGAGACCTTAGCTCGGCAGGTACAACGTCGAGCGGCAACCTACACCATAGTCAACAGAGAGCTGGTCAGGCGCAGCGTCATTGGTGTCTACCACCAGCGCTGCATAGAGCCAGAGCAAGGCCAAGCAATTCTCAAAGACATCCACCAAGGCGAATGTGGCCACCATGCGGCTTCAAGAGCACTCATCGCCAAAGCTTTCCGACACGGTTTCTTTTGGCCAACGGCCTTAGAAGAGGCCAATGAATTGGTCCAAAAATGCAAAGGGTGCCAGAAGTTCTGCTCCAAGCCGCATCAGCCGGCTTCTGCACTCAAGACCATCCCCATTGCCTGGCCGTTCGCAGTTTGGGGTCTAGACATGGTGGGACCATTCAAGACAGCACGAGGTGGCTTAACTCACTTACTTGTCGCAGTGGACAAGTTCACCAAGTGGATAGAAGCGAAGCCAATCAAGAAACTGAACGGTCCGACTGCCGTGACTTTCATCTTCGATATCACAATTCGGTACGGCATACCACACAGCATCATCACCGACAACGGCACAAATTTTGCCAAAGGCGCCTTGGCCCGTTTCTGCGCAACACAGGGCCTATGACTAGACCTAGCGTCCGTCGCCCATCCACAGTCAAACGGCCAGGTGGAGCGAGCAAAAGGCCTCATCCCGTCCGGCATCAAGCCCCGACTGGTCGAGCCTCTGGAGCGTTCGGCTGGCTACTGGCTTGATGAGTTGCCAGCCGTCCTATGGAGTCTGCGCACGACTCCAAACAAGTCAACCGGCTTCACGCCTTTTTTCCTCGTCTACGGTGCTGAAGCCGTCATCCCAACAGACATAGAATTCGACTCCCCGCGAGTCACCATGTACACCGAGGAGGAAGCAGAAGAAGCACGTCAAGACGGCATCGATCTGCTGGAAGAGGGCCGACTGTTGGCACTCAGCCGGTCCAGCATCTACCAGCAGAGCCTGCGCCGGTACTACAACAGGAAGGTCAAGCCGAGATCTTTCCAAGAGGGCGACCTTGTGCTCCGACTGATCCAGCAAACAGCCGGCCAGCACAAGCTGTCGGCGCCTTGGGAAGGCCCTTTCATCATCATCAAAGTACTGGGCAACGACTCCTACTACCTGATTGACGCTCAGAAGCCCCGAGCACGCAAGAGGGACGACTCCGGCAAAGAGACGGAGCGGCCATGGAATGCAAATCTCCTCTGAAGATTGTACAGTTGATGCAGTATGTACCACGCTACCTTTTGTATTGAAGTACCAAGACTTCGGGCCCCCCGAGACGAGCTCGGGGACTGCCCTCTTTTGTCTATATGATAAAAATTATGCCTACGAGTATGTTACTCTTTGTTATGCCGCTTGGCACCGGGCTCGACAGGTCGGCCCGGGGACTTGCCACCTTGCACTATGAAATGCTTCCTGCAGCCGGACAAGTAGTGTGTGGCGCCTAAGCCATCTCCTGTCAGAAGCCGCAGCTCGCAGAGCGACTGTACGGTGGGCAGGAGTAAGGTAGAATGGGCGTTCGCATGAAAAATGGCTAAGGACTCAAAGCATAAAACATAGCTTAAGACGGCTTCCAGCCTTCCTTTTTTTCTTTTTGCAAACCGACTATTAAGCAGTCGGCTCACCGCCTTTTATCCAACTTGCTAAAAAACTCTAAAACGGCTAAGTACTTGCCTTCCCAAAGTAGCCAAGCATTTGATCCAACGGCAGTCCGCAGAGCGGCTGACCGACTGGCAAGACAGGCAACTAAGGGAAAGCGGCAAAGGAAAAAGCCAAAAGAGCAATGAGCAAGAAAAGATAGAATTCGGATAAATATTTACATAACGTAGGCCCTTGGCCGAATCTTCGAGCAGAAGTTCAAAATACACCACGCAGGTGGAATTGTGCGAATTAACAAGTTCTTCAAAGATTACTAAAGCAGATAAAATAAAGATAAGGCGGCAGCTTAGGAAGCGGCAGACGGATTCGAAGGGTCAGAGGAGACGACAGCATCAGGCATTGGGGCGGCCGACTGTGCAGTCTTGGCTTGATCGCCTCCAGCGGCAGTCAGCTCGGTCGCACGCGGCTCATTGCTGGAGGCACGGTCGAGCTGAGGCTGGCCGTCCGCTCCGTCTTCTGGTGCCTCCGTCTCGCCTCTGTCCTCCGCCTCGCCTTCCTCCTCAACGCTGGAGCCGATCACCTCCGCCGAGTCCTCACCGTAGTCTGGGTTCATCCCAAACCACTCCGGCGGTACCTCCTCGCCATCTTCAGACCGCTCGGGGACGAAGATGCTGGTGTCGGTGTACTCGGCGATCACCGCGGCATGCCTGACGAGGGCGCCTTCCGCGGCTGCCAGCTCCGGCTGGGCCTCTGACCGGAGTGTGGCCAGCCGGTCTAGGTCCAGCCCCGAATACCACGCCTTAACGAACTCCAAGGCCCGGTGCGCTCTAGCTCGGGCCGAGGGACCCTTCCAGGCCTCAAGATGACCAGCCGCGACCTCCAGCCAGTTGGTAGTCCGACTGGGGGTGCGCGGAGCCTGCATGACCGGCCACAGGGCAGCAATCGCCTGGGCGCTGACATGTTGAAGCCAGCGCAGCATCCAGTGAGTCGGCCGAAGGCGAGCCTCGATGCTCAGGATATGCTCATCAAGGGTTCGGGGGGCGTCGGCGGCGATCTCTGCGCCTTCCGCCCTTCGACCTTCACGGTCAGCCTCGATGGCTTGGATGGCGGCCTGCGAATGCCCAGGGAAGAAGTCTGCCAAGACGGAAAAAACGAAGAAGCAAGTCAAAAATCAGGAGTCGGCACGACTTATAATTGGCAGCTCGGAAAAAGAAAGTAAAGAAACTCACCATCAACAATGTCTTCAATCTCATGGAAGCCGGAGGCCATCATTGCCTCTTTGTCAGTCCAGGAGGAGCGCTCGCTCGCGAACTCGGCCAGGAGGGCGGCTTCCACCTCTTCTGCCTCTTTCTGCATCTTCGTAAGAAGCTCCCTCCGCTCGGCAAATTGTGTGGCCAGCAGATCGCGCTCTGTGGCGAGCTTGCTGCACTCCTCCCCCTTGGCGCGCAGCGCGGAGTTGGCATCGCTCAGCTGCTGTTGAAGAGCAGCGTTGGCTCCTGAAGAGAAGGAATAAAGAAGGCATTAAGTCATCAATAAAGAAGGTCGCCGGGGAGATCCGGCCCGACTGCTCAGCAGTCGGCCCGAATCTCGGGGACTACAGCCCGCGGGTGCGCCAGCGCGCCACCACAAAGAAGGAAAAGGACTCACTCCGGCTCTTCGACAGGTCGGCGATCCGCTTGCCCAGCTCTTCAATGTTGCGGTTGAAGGCAGTAACACGGAGGTTGTGGTAGTCCTGCGACAAGTGTTTCAGACAAAAATTGTTGGGGAACGTAGTAATTTCAAATTTTTTCCTATGCACATGCAAGATCATGGTGATGCATAGCAACGAGATGGGAGAGTGTTGTCCACGTACCCTAGTAGACCGAAAGCGGAAGCGTTATATCAACGCGGTTGATGTAGTCGTACGTCTTCACGATCCCATCGATCCAAGCACCGAAACTACGGCACCTCTGAGTTCTAGCACACGTTCAGCTCGATGACGATCCCTGGACTCCGATCCAGCAAAGTGTCGGGGAAGAGTTCCGTCAACACGACGGCGTGGTGACGATCTTGATGTTCTACCGTCGCAGGGCTTCGCCTAAGCACCGGTACAATATTATAGAGGAGTATGGTGGAGGGGGGCACCGCACACGGCTAAGAGAACGATCACGAAGAACAACTTGTGTGTCTAGAGGTGCCCCCTGCCCCCGTATATAAAGGAGCAAGGGGGGAGGCGGCCGGCCTAGGAGGAGGCGCACCAAGGGGTGGGAGTAGGACTCCTCCTTTCCTTGTTGGAGTAGGAGAGAAGGAAAGAGGAGGAGAGGAAAAAGGAAAAGGGGGCTGCACCCCTTGTCCACTTCGGACCAGAGGGGGCGCGCGCGCCTCCTTCCTTTTGGCCTCTCTCCTCTATTCCCGTATGGCCCAATAAGGCCCATATACTCCCCGGCGAATTCGCGTAACTCTCCGGTACTCCAAAAAATACCAGAATCACTCGGAACCTTTCCGATGTCCGAATATAGTCGTCCAATATATTGATCTTTATGTCTCGACCATTTCGAGACTCCTCGTCATGTCCCCAATCTCATCCGAGACTCCGAACTCCTTCGGTACATCAAAACTCATAAACTCATAATATAACTGTCATCGAAACCTTAAGCGTGCGGACGCTACGGGTTCGAGAACAATGTAGACATGACCGAGACACGTCTCCAGTCAATAACCAATAGCGGAACCTAGATGCTCATATTGGATCCCACATATTCTACAAAGATCTTTATCGGTCAGACCGCATAACAACATACGTTTGTTCCCTTTGTCATCGGTATGTTACTTGCCTGAGATTCGATCGTCGGTATCTCAATACCTAGTTCAATCTTGTTACCGGCAAGTCTCTTTACTCGTTCCGTAATACATCATCTCGCAACTAACTCATTAGTTGCAATGCTTGCAAGGCTTATGTGATGTGCATTACCGAGAGGGCCCAGAGATACCTCTCCGACAATCGGAGTGACAAATCCTAATCTCGAAATATGCCAACCCAACATGTACCTTTGGAGACACCTGTAGAGCTCCTTTATAATCACCCAGTTACATTGTGACGTTTGGTAGCACACAAAGTGTTCCTCCGGTAAACGGGAGTTGCATAATCTCATAGTCATAGGAACATGTATAAGTCATGAAGAAAGCAATAGCAACATACTAAACGATCGAGTGCTAAGCTAACGGAATGGGTCAAGTCAATCACATCATTCTCCTAATGATGTGATCCCGTTAATAAAATAACAACTCTTTGTCTATGGTTAGGAAACATAACCATCTTTGATTAACGAGCTAGTCAAGTAGAGGCATACTAGTGACACTCTGTTTGTCTATGTATTCACACATGTATTATGTTTTTGGTTAATACAATTCTAGCATGAATAATAAACATTTATCATGAAATAAGGAAATAAATAATAACTTTATTATTGCCTCTAGGGCATATTTCCTTCAGTCTCCCACTTGTACTAGAGTCAATAATCTAGTTCACATTGCCATGTGATGTAACACCAATAGTTCACATCATCATGTGATTAACACCCATAGTTCACATCGTTATGTGACCAACACTCAAAGGGTTTACTAGAGTCAATAATCTAGTTCACATCGTTATGTGATTAACACCCAAAGAGTACTAAGGTGTGATCATGTTTTGCCTGTGAGAGAAGTTTAGTCAACGGGTCTGCCATATTAAGATCCGTATGTATTTTGCAAATTTCTATGTCAACAATGCTCTGCACGGAGCTACTATAGCTAATTGCTCCCACTTTCAATATGTATCTAGACTGAGACTTAGAGTCATCTAGATCAGTGTCAAAATTTGCATCGACGTAACCCTTTACGACGAACCTTTTTTGTCATGTCCATAATCGAGAAACATATCCTTATTCCAGTAAGGATAATTTTGACCGCTGTCCAGTGATCTACTCCTAGATCACTATTGTACTCCCTTGCTTAACACAGTGTAGGGTATACAATAGATCTGGTACACAACATGGCATACTTTATAGAATCTATGGCTGAGGCATAGAGAATGACTTTCATTCTCTTTCTATCTTCTGCCGTGGTCGGGTTTTGAGTCTTGCTCAACTTCACACCTTGTAACACAGGCAAGAATCCTTTCTTTGCTTGATCCATTTTGAACTTCTTCAAAACTTCGTCAAGGTATGTGCTTTGTGAAAGTCCAATTAAGCATCTTAATCTATCTCTATAGATCTTAATGCCCAACATGTAAGCAGCTTCACCAAGGTCTTTCATTGAAAAACTCTTATTCAAGTATCCTTTTATGCTATCCAGAAATTCTATATCATTTCCGATTAGCAATATGTCATCCACATATAATATCAGAAATGCTACAGAGCTCCCACTCACTTTCTTGTAAATATAGGCTTCTCCAAAAGTCTGTACAAACCCAAATGCTTTGATCACACTATCAAAGCGCTTATTCCAACTCTGAGAGGCTTGCACCAGTCCATAAATGGATCGCTGGAGCTTGCACACTTTATTAGCTCCTTTTGGATCGACAAAACCTTCCAGCTGCATCATATACAACTCTTCTTCCAGAAATCCATTCAGGAATGCAGTTTTGACATCCATCTCCCAAATTTCATAATCATAAAATGCGGCAATTGCTAACATGATTCGGACAGACTTAAGTATCGCTACGGGTGACAAGGTCTCATCGTAGTCAATCCCTTGAACTTGTCGAAAACCTTTTGCGACAAGTCGAGCTTTGTAGACAGTAACATTACCGTCAGTGTCAGTCTTCTTCTTGAAGATCCATTTATTCTCAATTGCTTGCCGATCATTGGGCAAGTCAACCAAAGTCCACACTTTGTTCTCATACATGGATCCCATCTCAGATTTCATGGCTTCAAGCCATTTTGCGTAATCTGGGCTCACCATCGCTTCTTCATAGTTCATAGGTTCATCATGATCTAGTAGCATGACTTCCAGAACAGGATTACCATACCACTTTGGTGCAGATCTTACTCTGGTTGATCTACGAGGTTCAGTAGTAACTTGTTCTGAAGTTTCATGATCATCATCATTAGCTTCCTCACTAATTGGTGTAGGTGTCACAGAAACCGGTTTCTGTGATGTACTACTTTCCAATAAGGGAGCAGGTACAGTTACCTCATCAAGTTCTACTTTCCTCCCACTCACTTCTTTCGAGAGAAACTCCTTCTCTAGAAAGGATCCATTCTTAGCAACGAATGTCTTGCCTTCGGATCAGAGATAGAAGGTGTACTCAACTGTCTTCTTTGGGTATCCTACGAAGACACACTTCTCCGATTTGGGTTTGAGCTTATCAGGATGAAACTTTTTCTTATAAGCATTACAACTCCAAACTTTAAGAAACGACAACTTTTGGTTTCTTGCCAAACCACAGTTCATACGGTGCCGTCTCAACGGATTTAGATGGTGCCCTTTTTAACATGAATGCAGCTGTCTCTAATGCATAACCCCAAAAATGATAGTGGTAAATCGGTAAGAAACATCATAGATTGCACTATATCCAATAAAGTACGGTTATGACGTTCGAACACACCATTATGCTGTGGTGTTCCAGGTGGCATGAATTTGTGAAACTATTCCACATAGTTTTAATTGAAGACCAAACTCGTAACTCAAATATTTGTCTCCGCGATCAGATCGTAGAAACCTTATTTTTCTTGTTATGATGATTTTCCACTTCACTCTGAAATTCTTTGAACTTTTCAAATGTTTCAGACTTATGTTTCATCAAGTAGATATACCCATATCTGCTCAAATCATATGTGAAGGTCAGAAAATAACGATACCCGCCGCGAGCTTCAACACTCATCGGATCGCATACATTAGTATGTATTATTTCCAATAAGTCAGTTGCTCGCTCCATTGTTCTGGAGAACGGAGTGTTTAGTCATCTTGCCCATAAGGCATGGTTCGTAAGCACCAGTGATTCATAATCAAGTGATTCCAAAATCCCATCAGTATGGAGTTTCTTCATGCGCTTTACACCAATATGACCTAAACGGCAGTGCCACAAATAAGTTGCACTATCATTATTAACTTTGCATCTTTTGGTTTCAATATTATGAATATGTGTATCACTACGATCGAGATCCAACAAACCATTTTCGTTGGTGTGTATGACCATAGAAGGTTTTATTCATGTAAACAGAACACCAATTGTTCTTTAACTTAAATGAATAACCGTATTGCAATAAACATGATCAAATCATATTCATGCTCAACGCAAACACCAAATAACACTTATTTAGTTTCAACACTAATCCCGAAAGTATAGGGAGTGTGCGATGATGATCATATCAATCTTGGAACCACTTCCAACACACATCATCACTTCACCCTTAACTAGTCTCTGTTTATTCTGCAACTCCCGTTTCGAGTTACTAATCTTAGCAACTGAACTAGTATCAAATACTGAGGGGTTGCTATAAGCACTAGTAAAGTACTCATCAATAACATGTATGTCAAATATACTTATGTTCACTTTGCCATCCTTTTTATCTGCCCATCACTTGGGGTAGTTCCGCTTCCAGTGACCAGTCCCTTTGCAGTAGAAGCACTTAGTCTCAGGCTTAGGACCAGACTTGGGCTTCTTCACTTGAGCAGCAACTTGCTTGCTGTTCTTCTTGAAGTTCCCCTTCTTCCCTTTGCCCTTTTCTTGAAACTAGTGATCTTGTATACCATCAACACTTGATGTTTTTCTCGATTTCTACCTTCGTCAATTTCAGCATTACGAAGAGCTTGGGAATTGTTTTCGTTATCCCTTGCATATCATAGTTCATCACGAAGTTCTACTAACTTAGTGATGGTGACTAGAGAATTCTGTCAATCACTATCTTATCTGGAAGATTAACTCCCACTTGATTCAAGCGATTGTAGTACCCAGACAATCTGAGCACATGCTCACTAGTTGAGCGATTCTCCTCCATATTTTAGCTATAGAACTTGTTGGAGACTTCATATCTCTCAACTCGGGTATTTGCTTGAAATATTAACTTCAACTCCTGGAACATCTCATATGGTCCATGACGTTCAAAACATCTTTGAAGTCCCGATTCTAAGCCGTTAAGCATGGTGCACTAAACTATCAAGTAGTCATCATATTGAGCTAGCCAAACGTTCATAACGTCTGCATCTGCTCCTGCAATAGGTCTGTCACCTAGCGGTGCATCAAGGACATAATTCTTCTGTGCAGCAATGAGGATAAACCTCAGATCACGGATCCAATCCGCATCATTGCTACTAACATCTTTCAACAGAATTTTCTCTAGGAACATATCAAAATAAACACAGGGAAGCAACAACGCGAGCTATTGATCTACAACATAATTTGCAAAATAATACCAGGACTAAGTTCATGATAAATTTAAGTTCAATTAATCATATTACTTAAGAACTCCCACTTAGACAGACATCTGTCTAGTCATCTAAGTGATCACGTGGTCCAAATCAACTAAACCATGCCCGATCATCACGTGAGATGGAGTAGTTTCATTGGTGAACATCACTATGTTGATCATATCTACTATATGATTCACGCTCGACCTTTCGGTCTGTGTGTTCCGAGGCCATATCTGTATATGCTTGGCTCGTCAAGTATAACCTGAGTATTCCGCGTGTGCAACTGTTTTGCACCCGTTGTATTTGAACGTAGAACCTATCACACCCGATCATCACGTGGTGTCTCAGCACGAAGAACTTTCGCAACGGTGCATACTCAGGAAGAACACTTCTCGATAATTAGTGAGAGATCATCTTAAAATGCTACCGTCAATCAAAGCAAGATAAGATGCATAAAAGATAAACATCACATGCAATCAATATAAGTGATACGATATGGCCATCATCATCTTGTGCTTGTGATCTCCATCTTCGAAGCACCGTCATGATTACCATCATCACCGGCGCGACACCTTGATCTCCATTGTAGCATCATTGTCGTCTCGCCAATCTTATGCTTCTACGACTATCGCTACCGCTTAGTGATAAAGTAAAGCATTACAGGGCGATTGCATTGCATACAATAAAGCGACAACCATGAGGCTCCTGCCAGTTGCCGATAACTCGGTTACAAAACATGATCATCTCATACAATAAAATTAAGCATCATGTCTTGACCATATCACATCACAACATGCCCTGCAAAAACAAGTTAGACGTCCTCTACTTTGTTTGTTGCAAGTTTTACGTGGCTGCTACGGGCTTAAGCAAGAACCAATCTTACCTACGCATCAAAACCACAACGATAGTTTGTCAAGTTGGTGCTGTTTTAACCTTCGCAAGGACCGGGCGTAGCCACACTCGGTTCAACTAAAGTTGGAGAAACTGACACCCGCCAGCCACCTGTGTGCAAAGCACGTCGGTAGAACCAGTCTCGCGTAAGCATACGCGTAATGTTGTTCCAGGCCGCTTCATCCAACAATACCGCCGAACCAAAGTATGACATGCTGGTAAGCAGTATGACTTATATCGCCCACAACTCACTTGTGTTCTACTCATGCATATAACATCAACACATAAAACCTAGGCTCGGATGCCACTGTTAGGGAACGTAGCAATTTCAAAAAATTTCCTACGCACACGCAAGATCATGGTGATGCATAGCAATGAGATGGGAGAGTGTTGTCCATGTACCCTCGTAGACCGAAAGCGGAAGCGTTATATCAACGCGGTTGATGTAGTCATACGTCTTCACGATCCCATCGATCCAAGCACCGAAACTACGACACCTCTGAGTTCTAGCACACGTTCAGCTCGATGACGATCCCCGGACTCTAATCCAGCAAAGTGTCGGGGAAGAGTTCGGTCAGCACGACGGCGTGGTGACGATCTTGATGTTCTACCGTCGCAGGGCTTCGCCTAAGCACCGGTACAATATTATAGAGGAGTATGGTGGAGGGGGGCACCGCACACGGCTAAGAGAACGATCACGAAGATCAACTTGTGTGTCTAGAGGTGCCCCCCTGCCCCCGTATATAAAGGAGCAAGGGGGGAGGCGGCCGACCTAGGAGGAGGCGCACCAAGGGGGGAGTCCTACTCCCACGGGGAGTAGGATTCCTCCTTTCCTTGTTGGAGTAGGAGAGAAGGAAAGAGGAGGAGAGGAAAAAGGAAAAGGGGGCTGCACCCCTTGTCCAATTCGGACCAGAGGGGGGGGGCGCCTCCTTCCTTTTGGCCTCTCTCCTCTATTCCCGTATGGCCCAATAAGGCCCATATACTCCTCGACGAATTCCCGTAACTCTCCGGTACTCCGAAAAATACCAGAATCACTCGGAACCTTTACGATGTCCGAATATAGTCGTCCAATATATCGATCTTTATGTCTCGACCATTTTGAGACTCCTCGTCATGTCCCCAATCTCATCCGGGACTCCGAACTCCTTCGGTACATCAAAACTCATAAACTCATAACATAACTGTCATTGAAACCTTAAGCGTGCGGACGCTACGGGTTCGAGAACAATGTAGACATGACCGAGACATGTCTCCGGTCAATAACCAATAGCGGAACCTGGATGCTCATATTGGATCCCACATATTCTATGAAGATCTTTATCGGTCAGACCGCATAACAACATACGTTTGTTCCCTTTGTCATTGGTATGTTACTTGCTTGAGATTCGATCGTCGGTATCTCAATACCTAGTTCAATCTCGTTACCGGCAAGTCTCTTTACTCGTTCCGTAATACATCATCTCGCAACTAACTCATTAGTTGCAATGCTTGCAAGGCTTATGTGATGTGCATTACTGAGAGGGCCCAGAGATACCTCTCTGACAATCAGAGTGACAAATCCTAATCTCGAAATACGCCAACCCAACATGTACCTTTGGAGACACCTGTAGAGCTCCTTTATAATCACCCAGTTACATTGTGACGTTTGGTAGCACACAAAGTGTTCCTCCGGTAGACGGGAGTTGCATAATCTCATAGTCATAGGAACATGTATAAGTCATGAAGAAAGCAATAGCAACATACTAAACAATCGAGTGCTAAGCTAACGGAATGGGTCAAGTCAATCACATCATTCTCCTAATGTTGTGATCCCGTTAATAAAATAACAACTCTTTGTCTATGGTTAGGAAACATAACCATCTTTGATTAGCGAGCTAGTCAAGTAGAGGAATACTAGTGACACTCTGTTTGTCTATGTATTCACACATGTATTATGTTTCCGGTTAATACAATTCTAGCATGAATAATAAACATTTATCATGAAATAAGGAAATAAATAATAACTTTATTATTGCCTCTAGGGCATATTTCCTTCAGTCTCCCACTTGTACTAGAGTCAATAATCTAGTTCACATTGCCATGTGATTTAACACCAATAGTTCACATCATCATGTGATTAACACCCATAGTTCACATCGTTCTGTGACCAACACTCAAAGGGTTTACTAGAGTCAATAATCTAGTTCACATCGTTATGTGATTAACACCCAAAGAGTACTAAGGTGTGATCATGTTTTGCCTGTGAGAGAAGTTTAGTCAACGGGTCTGCCATATTAAGATCCGTATGTATTTTGCAAATTTCTATGTCAACAATGCTCTACACGGAGCTACTATAGCTAATTGCTCCCACTTTCAATATGTATCCAGATTGAGACTTAGAGTCATCTAGATCAGTGTCAAAATTTGCATCAACGTAACCCTTTACGACGAACCTTTTTTGTCATGTCCATAATCGAGAAACATATCCTTATTCCACTAAGGATAATTTTTACCGTTGTCCAGTGATCTACTCCTAGATCACTATTGTACTCCCTTGCTTAACACAGTGTAGGGTATACAATAGATCTGGTATACAACATGGCATACTTTATAGAATCTATGGTTGAGGCATAGAGAATGACTTTCATTCTCTTTCTATCTTCTGCCGTGGTCGGGTTTTGAGTCTTGCTCAACTTCACACCTTGTAACACATGCAAGAATCCTTTCTTTGCTTGATCCATTTTGAACTTCTTCAAAACTTTGTCAAGGTATGTGCTTTGTGAAAGTCCAATTAAGCATCTTGATCTATCTCTATAGATCTTAATGCCCAATATGTAAGCAGCTTCACCGAGGTCTTTCATTGAAAAACTCTTATTCAAGTATCCTTTTATGCTATCCAGAAATTCTATATCATTTCAGATTAGCAATATGTCATCCACATATAATATCAGAAATGCTACAGAGCTCCCACTCACTTTCTTGTAAATACAGGCTTCTCCAAAAGTCTGTACAAACCCAAATGCTTTGATCACACTATCAAAGCGTTTATTCCAACTCTGAGAGGCTTGCACCAGTCCATAAATGGATCGCGGGAGCTTGCACACTTTGTTAGCTCCTTTTGGATAGACAAAACCTTCCAGCTACATCATATACAACTCTTCTTCCAGAAATCCATTCAGGAATGCAGTTTTGACATCCATCTACCAAATTTCATAATCATAAAATGCGGCAATTGCTAACATGATTCGAACAGACTTAAGCATCGCTATGGCTGACAAGGTCTCATCATAGTCAATCCCTTGAACTTGTCGAAAACCTTTTGCGACAAGTTGAGCTTTATAGACAGTAACATTACCGTCAGCGTCAGTCTTCTTCTTGAAGATCCATTTATTCTCAATTGCTTGCCGATCATTGGGCAAGTCAACCAAAGTCCACACTTTGTTCTCATACATGGATCCCATCTCAGATTTCATGGCTTCTAGCCATTTTGCGGAATCTGGGCTCACCATCGCTTCTTCATAGTTCGTAGGTTCATCATGATCTAGTAGCATGACTTCCAGAACAGGATTACCGTACCACTCTGGTGCGGATCTTACTCTGGTTGATCTATGAGGTTCAGTAGTAACTTGTTCTGCAGTTTCATGATCATCATCATTAGCTTCCTCACTAATTGGTGTAGGTGTCATAGAAACCGGTTTCTGTGATGTACTACTTTCCAATAAGGGAGCAGGTACAGTTACCTCATCAAGTTCTACTTTCCTCCCACTCACTTCTTTCGAGAGAAACTCCTTCAATAGAAAGGATCCATTCTTAGCAACGAATGTCTTGCCTTCGGATCTGTGATAGAAGGTGTACCCAACTGTCTTCTTTGGTTATCCTATGAAGACACATTTCTCCGATTTGGGTTTGAGCTTATCAGGATGAAACTTTTTCTTATAAGCATTACAACCCCAAACTTTAAGAAACGACAACTTTTGGTTTCTTGCCAAACCACAGTTCATACTGTGCCGTCTCAACGGATTTAGATGGTGCCCTTTTTAACGTGAATGCAACTGTCTCTAATGCATAACCCCAAAAATGATAGTGGTAAATCAGTAAGAAACATCATAGATTGCACTATATCCAATAAAGTACGGTTATGACGTTCGAACACACCATTATGCTGTGGTGTTCCAGGTGGCATGAATTTGTGAAACTATTCCACATAGTTTTAATTGAAGATCAAACTCATAACTCAAATATTTGTCTCCGCGATCAGATCGTAGAAACCTTATTTTTCTTGTTATGATGATTTTCCACTTCACTCTGAAATTCTTTGAACTTTTCAAATGTTTCAGACTTATGTTTCATCAAGTAGATATACCCATATCTGCTCAAATCATATGTGAAGGTCAGAAAATAACGATACCCGCCGCGAGCTTCAACACTCATCGGATCGCATACATCAGTATGTATTATTTCCAATAAGTCAGTTGCTCGCTCCATTGTTCTGGAGAATGGAGTCTTTAGTCATCTTGCCCATAAGCCATGGTTCGTAAGCACCAAGTGATTCATAATCAAGTGATTCCAAAATCCCATCAGTATGGAGTTTCTTCATGCGCTTTACACCAATATGACCTAAACGGCAGTGCCACAAATAAGTTGCACTATCATTATTAACTTTGCATCTTTTGGTTTCAATATTATGAATATGTGTATCACTACGATCGAGATCCAACAAACCATTTTCGTTGCTGTGTATGACCATAGAAGGTTTTATTCATGTAAACAGAACACCAATTGTTCTTTAACTTAAATGAATAACCGTATTGCAATAAACATGATCAAATCATATTCATGCTCAACGCAAACACCAAATAACACTTATTTAGTTTCAACACTAATCCCGAAAGTATAGGGAGTGTGCGATGATGATCATATCAATCTTGGAACCACTTCCAACACACATCGTCACTTCACCCTTAACTAGTCTCTGTTTATTCTGCAGCTCCCGTTTCGAGTTACTAATCTTAGCAACTGAACTAGTATCAAATACTGAGGGGTTGCTATAAACACTAGTAAAGTACACATCAATAACATGTATATCAAATATACTTATGTTCACTTTGCCATCCTTTTTATCTGCCCATCACTTGGGGTAGTTCCGCTTCCAGTGACCAGTCCCTTTGCAGTAGAAGCACTTAGTCTCAGGCTTAGGACTAGACTTGGGCTTCTTCACTTGAGCATCAATTTCTTGCTGTTCTTCTTGAAGTTCCCCTTCTTCCCTTTGCCCTTTTCTTGAAACTAGTGGTCTTGTATACCATCAACACTTGATGTTTTTCTCGATTTCTACCTTCGTCAATTTCAGCATTACGAAGAGCTTGGGAATCGTTTTCGTTATCCCTTGCATATCATAGTTCATCACGAAGTTCTACTAACTTAGTGATGGTGACTAGAGAATTCTGCCAATCACTATCTTATCTGGAAGATTAACTCCCACTTGATTCAAGCGATTGTAGTACCCAGACAATCTGAGCACATGCTCACTAGTTGAGCGATTCTCCTCCATATTTTAGCTATAGAACTTGTTGGAGACTTCATATCTCTCAACTCGGGTATTTGCTTGAAATATTAACTTCAACTCCTGGAACATCTCATATGGTCCATGACGTTCAAAACGTCTTTGAAGTCCCGATTCTAAGCCGTTAAGCATGGTGCACTAAACTATCAAGTAGTCATCATATTGAGCTAGCCAAACGTTCATAACATCTGCATCTGCTCCTGCAATAGGTCTGTCACCTAGCGGTGTATCAAGAACATAATTCTTCTGTGCAGCAATGAGGATAAACCTCAGATCACGGATCCTATCCGCATCATTGCTACTAACATCTTTCAACAGAATTTTCTCTAGGAACATATCAAAATAAACACAGGGAAGCAACAACGCGAGCTATTGATCTACAACATAATTTGCAAAATAATACCAGGACTAAGTTCATGATAAATTTAAGTTCAATTAATCATATTACTTAAGAACTCCCACTTAGACAGACATCTGTCTAGTCATCTAAGTGATCACGTGATCCAAATCAACTAAACCATGTCCGATCATCACGTGAGATGGAGTAGTTTCATTGGTGAACATCACTATGTTGATCATATCTACTATATGATTCACGCTCGACCTTTCGGTCTCTGTGTTCCGAGGCCATATCTGTATATGCTTTGCTCATCAAGTATAACCTGAGTATTCCGCGTGTGCAACTGTTTTGCACCCGTTGTATTCGAACGTAGAACCTATCACACCCGATCTTCACGTGGTGTCTCAGCACGAAGAACTTTTGCAATGGTGCATACTCAGGGAGAACACTTCTTGATAATTAGTGAGAGATCATCTTAAAATGCCACCGTCAATCAAAGCAAGATAAGATGCATAAAAGATAAACATCACATGCAATCAATATAAGTGATATGATATGGCCATCATCATCTTGTGCTTGTGATCTCCATCTTCGAAGCACCGTCATGATCACCATCGTCACCGGCGCGACACCTTGATCTCCATCGTAGCATCGTTGTCGTCTCGCCAATCTTATGCTTCTACGACTATCACTACCGCTTAGTGATAAAGTAAAGCATTACAGGGCGATTGCATTGCATACAATAAAGCGACAACCATAAGGCTCCTGCCAGTTGCCGATAACTCGGTTACAAAACATGATCATCTCATACAATAAAATTAAGCATCATGTCTTGACCATATCACATCACAACATGCCCAGCAAAAACAAGTTAGGCGTCCTCTACTTTGTTTGTTGCAAGTTTTACGTGGCTGCTACGGGCTTAAGCAAGAACCAATCTTACCTACGCATCAAAACCACAATGATAGTTTGTCAAGTTGGTGCTGTTTTAACCTTTGCAAGGACCGGATGTAGCCACACTCGGTTCAACTAAAGTTGGAGAAACTGACACCCGCCAGCCACCTGTGTGCAAACCACGTCGGTAGAACCAGTCTCGCGTAAGCGTACGCGTAATTTTGGTCCAGGCCGCTTCATCCAACAATACCGCTGAACCAAAGTATGACATGCTGGTAAGCAGTAGGACTTATATCGCCCACAACTCACTTGTGTTCTACTCGTGCATATAACATCAACACATAAAACCTAGGCTCGGATGCCACTATTGGGGAACGTAGTAATTTCAAAAAATTTCCTACGCACACGCAAGATCATGGTGATGCATAGCAACGAGATGGGAGAGTGTTGTCCACGTACCCTTGTAGACCGAAAGCGGAAGCGTTATATCAGCGCAGTTGATGTAGTCGTACGTCTTCACGATCCCACCGATCCAAGCACCGAAACTACGACACCTTCGAGTTCTAGCACACATTCAGCTCGATGACGATCCCCGGACTCCGATCCAGCAAAGTGTCGGGGAAGAGTTCCGTCAGCACGACGGCGTGGTGACGATCTTGATGTTCTACCGTCGTAGGGCTTCGCCTAAGCACCGCTACAATATTATAGAGGAGTATGGTGGAGGGGGGCGCCGCACATGGCTAAGAGAACGATCATGAAGATCAACTTGTGTGTCTACAGGTGCCCCCTGCCCCCGTATATAAAGGAGCAAGGGGGGAGGCGGCCGGCCTAGGAGGAGGCGCACCAAGGGGGGAGTCCTACTCCCACCGGGAGTAGGATTCCTCCTTTCCTTATTGGAGTAGGAGAGAAGGAAAGAGGAGGAGAGGAAAAAGGAAAAGGGGGTTGCACCCCTTGTCCAATTCCGACCAGAGGGGGGAGGGAGCCTCCTTCCTTTTGGCCTCTCTCCTCTATTCCCGTATGGCCCAATAAGGCCCATATACTCCCCGGCGAATTCCCGTAACTCTCCGGTACTCCGAAAAATACCAGAATCACTCGGAACCTTTTCGATGTCCGAATATAGTCGTCCAATATATCGATCTTTACGTCTCAACCATTTCGAGACTCCTCGTCATGTCCCCGATCTCATCCGGGACTCCGAACTCCTTCGGTACATCAAAACTCATAAACTCATAATATAACTGTCATCGAAACCTTAAGCGTGCGGACTCTACGGGTTCGAGAACAATGTAGACATGACCGAGACACGTCTCCGGTCAATAACCAATAGCGGAACCTGGATCCTCATATTGGATCCCACATATTCTACGAAGATCTTTATCGGTCAGACCGCATAACAACATACATTTGTTCCCTTTGTCATAGGTATGTTACTTGCCTGAGATTCGATCGTTGGTATCTCAATACCTAGTTCAATCTCGTTACCGGCAAGTCTCTTTACTCGTTCCGTAATACATCATCTCGCAACTAACTCATTAGTTGCAATGCTTGCAAGGCTTATGTGATGTGCATTACCGAGAGGGCCCAGAGATACCTCTCCGACAATCGGAGTGACAAATCCTAATCTCGAAATACGCCAACCCAACATGTACTGTTGGAGACACCTGTAGAGCTCCTTTATAATCACTCAGTTACGTTGTGACGTTTGGTAGCACACAAAGTGTTCCTCCGGTAAACGGGAGTTGCATAATCTCATAGTCATAGGAACATGTATAAGTCATGAAGAAAGCAATAACAACATACTAAACGATCGAGTGCTAAGCTAACGGAATGGGTCAAGTCAATCACATCATTCTCCTAATGATGTGATCCCGTTAATAAAATAACAACTCTTTGTCTATGGTTAGGAAACATAACCATCTTTGATTAATGAGCTAGTCAAGTAGAGGCATACTAGTGACACTCTGTGTGTCTATGTATTCACACATGTATTATGTTTTTGGTTAATACAATTCTAGCATGAATAATAAACATTTATCATGAAATAAGGAAATAAATAATAACTTTATTATTGCCTCTAGGGCATATTTCCTTCAAAAATTAGTACCTGGAAGTCACCAATTGGAAGTTCCGGGCCGCCTGCTTAGCAGCCGGCCCGAAACTCGGGGACTACACCCAGTGGGTGCGCTGGCGCGCCCCCACAGAGAGGAACAAGAAAACAAGGACCAACGAGAAAGCATACCCGGATGGCTACCCGCGAAGCCAGGTACGCCTTAGTGCAGTTCTGGATGGCGTCGCCCTCAGCTCCCAGCTTCGTTTGGACGTCCAGAAGCGCCTGGTTCAGCGGCCCTGTGCCGCCTCCTCGCACCCACCCAATGGGCGTGGTGCTCGTCGCTTCGGCGTCTGGGATCGCCGAGCTGGCGGTGCCGGTCTCCAGGGGGCGTGGCGCCGAAGTCGCCTTCTCAAGACGGTGGCGCGTTGGCGAGCCGACTTGGAGAAGTAGCCTCGCCACGGCCTCGTCTTCAGTCGGCGGCACCGGAGGGTCCGCTGGCTGTTTGCCTTGCGTGCTCCCAGACGGCGGTGGAGGCGGCGGCGGAACGATCATGTCCGGCGTGGAGGAGTCACCGCCTTCCCTCTCCATGACGGGGTTCTCGCTGCCGGCTTCCCCAGTCTGCCCCGTGAACTCCGAAGGCGGCGGTGCAGAGTTCAGCGGGGTGACGAACATCGCTGATTGGCGGTGCGCGGCCTCCTCAGCGTGCCGCTTCGTCGCGGCGACGGCTTCGGCCTCCGCTAGTTTCTTCTTAGCGGAGGCCTCCGCCTTATCGGCCTCCACCTTCTCCAGGCGGGCGGCCTCTTCCTGGTTGCGCTTCTCCTACGCATTCTGCTCCGTCGCCTCCCGGAGGTCGGCAGCAGGGTCAATCCGCCGAGTGGTGGCGGACGTCTCCGCTGACCCCATGACGGAGGCGGCGACAACCCTCTCAAGAGTGAGGGGAGCCCTGAAGCGAGGGAAGCAAGTAAAAGACTCAGACAAAAGCTACAAAGAAAGAATAAAGCGTTAAGACGGAATACTCACGCGGAGACCAGTGACGGCTTCTTTACTTCCTTGCGGAAGAGGATGGCCTTCGTGGCCGCCTCGTCCCGCTTGGTCGCCGCAGCCAAACTCTTGGGCTTCTTCGGCCGACTGCTGAACAAGGTCGGCACGACCCTACGCTTCTTCTTGCCGCCTGGAGCACCCGATGCAGCAGAAGAGCCCGCGCCGGGATGGCTGGCTCCTGGCCGGTGGCGGGGGGCGACCTCCTCATCATCATCAGGCCAGTCCTCTGGACTGGCCCCGAGCTGCGGGCCGCCTCCTCCCTCTGTGTTGTCTTCCAAAGCCACCGCCCCCAGATCGGAGTCGTCGACGTTGCTCTCCGCCCGGTCGGCAAGGAACTCGCGGGCCGGCCCCGTGGTGCTGGCTGGTGGATGGAGGAGGGGATTCTGACCAAAGCCGACATTTCAGGTCGCACAAACAAACTCGGCAAGAAAGAAGACAATTCAAAGAAAGAAAAGGCAACTCACTGTGGGTGGGGGGTTGGCGCGGGAGTACGGCTCCTTGCCGAACCGCCAGTCCTCCAGGAGCTGGCTGTCCGAGAGGTAGTTCACCATGTAGGCCACCTCCTCGTGAGGCATGTCCTTGGTGCACATCCGACTCAGATCATGGCGCCCGCTCATTTGGCATATCATGTGGGGGCGGCCTTGGAGCGGGAGACTCGGCGCGCCACAAAGGCGGCCAGCAGGTCCGGACCAGTCAGGCCCTCCGACTGCGTCAGCACTCGGAGTCGCGCGACGGCACCGGCTCCCGCAAGCGTCAGCGACTTGGCCCGAAATGACCAGTTGGGCAGTCTCCCAGCCGGCGGGCCGGCTTCAAAAGCCAGCAGGTTGACCCAATCGCCCCCCGCGAAGACGCTCTTCACGTAGAAGTACGATCGCTGCCACATCTTCACCGACTTTATCAGCTTGATGGTGGGGAAGGGGTTGTCGGCCCCCGACCTCCGCACGACGATGAATGCGCCGCACTGAGCCGGCACGCCTGCAGCCTGAGTGCCGAGCTTGGAGTAGAAGAACTCCCCCTAGAGCTCGAGGGTGGGGAGGACTCCGAGGAAGCCTTCGCACAAGGCCACGAAGGCGGACAGCAGCACCACCGTGTTGGGCGTGAGGTGGTGCGGCTGGAGGCCGTAGAACTCCAGAAAGGAGTGGAAGAAGCTGCTCGCCGGTAGCACTAACCCGCGCAGGCAGTGCAAGCGGAAGATAACCCGCTCGCCCTCCTCCGGCACTGGAGAGATCTCCCCCTCGGCGCAAGGTGTACCCGCACGTAATCTTCGCCGGGGAGCCGACGAGTCTTGCGGAGGAACTCGATGTGGTCGTCATGGACTTCTGAGCCGTCCCAGGTGCCGGAATGTACCGAGGGAGGCGCGGCGGCAGAAGAAGAACTCATCGCGAGTGGATCGCCGCGGTGTTCGGCGAAGCTTGGGCGCGCGGCGGTGTGAGAAGAAGAAGAAGAAGAAGAGCAAGGAGTAGCGTGGAGAAGGGGCGCGCGTGCTCCGCCGCGCCCCGCTCCTCCCCCTACTTATAGCCTCATGGGCTGCGAAGCCGAGGGGGCGGTCGTGGGATATACTGCGCCCACGCCCCCACGACCCCTACGTTTTCACGACTAAAGTTACCGCGCAGTAACTTCATAGGAATCCCAACCGTCCTCTCGGGCCACAGCGGATCCGCTCGAGTGCCGAGGCGCGGTAATGGCGGGCCCCGCCTACGGGCCTGTCCTGTCACGCGCGTAGGCTAGCAGACTGGCCCGACCACGTGTTATCATGTGAAAGGCCCGGAACGGGCGGTGGCCTGGAAGCTTAGCCAGCACGCTACTTGGATCCCGCCGCGACGTTCAAAATATTGTGCGAGTCAGAGTTGGGCGAGTCCGACTCCTTCTAGCCGGCCCGGCAGAAGTCAAGTAAGATCCATGTCTCGGGCACCCAGAAAGCGAAACTGCTGAGGCTCCTCGGCCGATCGTCCGGGGTGTCTCATCAGCTTCGGGGACTACTTTCGGAGTAATGGGCCACGGGTAGGCTAACCCGAGTCCCAGAACCTTTCAAGACATCAGGGCAGGCTGCACCCCTCAAGACCCCAGGACAAAGAGCCGCCTTCTGAGAAGTCGGCGGCGAGGCCACCGACTGGCCACTCGCGGCCGAGTCCCAGGAACGACTTCAGGATAAGCCAACTCCTGACTGACGACTTTCCGAGAAGCCGACCTTGGGGAGTCGTCCCGCGACTCCCGCAAAACCCCATGTCCTCATCAAGAGGGACAGGACAGGGGAGTGGCTACAGTGAAGACTGCTCCCACCCCTTTCCAAAGGCAGGCATGGCCACAGTACGCCGTGCCCGCGGAGATCTCCATGCGGCGTGGCACTGTTGCCATGCTGGCCCTGACATCAGCACCGGTGGACCGAATCTTGCGCCCACGACGGCTTGTCTATACGACCTTTGGGCGGCGGGTCCCACCGGCCAGCGGGATCCTAGAAGGCGGCAAGTGCGCCACCAGTCGGACCCGTTGGGAGTCGGCCCCCGAGAGTCGGCCAGCTCCTCCCCCGGGGCCCATGCGCCATTAACCAGATGTGACTGAGAGTGGCAATAGTGATCGCCCACCGGGCGGCGGGGCTGTTGCCACGACACCATGACCAAGCCCGCGTCATTAGAAGCATGACTACAGTAATCAGCAGCCGGCAAGACCCACCGGCGGCGGATGCGGCCTGTCGGCTCCGTACCGAGCCAGTCGGCGGGGCCCACCAGTCGGCGGGCCCCAGGAGTCGGCGGATAAGACGGCGGCCAAAGAGGCTGGCGGCTGGGCCCGCGTCCAGCCGGACTACCATTGTACCCCTGGGGGGTAGGCCTATATAAACCCCCAGGGCACCCATGCAGAGGGTTGGAATCCATTAGCACTAGACCAGATCATATAGGAAGGAGAGAGCTAGCCTTGCCTTCTCCTACCTCTAGGAAACAACTCAAGGAGCAATCGTGTAAACACTTTGCCATAGTGATCATGCGGAGACCCCGTAGAGCAGCAGTAGGGGTATTATCTCCCCGGAGAGCCCTGAAGCTGGGTAAGATTCGCCGGTGTGCATGTCTTCGCCTCATCCCGTTTCCAGGCACCGGCGACGTTCTACTCGCCCCCACCATGATAAGCCATCCTTTGGCATATGTCGCACCCAACCCCCGACAACTTGTCGAGGAAACCAACGAGGACCTTGTCGAACAAGGAGACGAAGCTGTCGTCCAAGCGGCCCCTCGCCCTGGCGGCCTCAAGCAATACTACCTGGAGACGTTCCTTGGTGCCGGTGGACATGGTAGTACTCCTAAATCCAGACGGTGGTGCTACTAGTACTAGTAGTAGTACTACCAATGTAGTAGTAGGAGTACTAGCACTGTACTACCCGTTGGTCAAATTATTACGTGCTGCTCCTCATAGTGAAGTGACAAGACCCTGCGCCAGAGATGACACCTGAGTATAGGCGCTGTGTTCGGCATACCATAGTCAGCCTCATCGTCTGCAGTCACTATCATCATGGCTGTAGAGCTAGCCTGCTTATAACTAGCCCTGTTCGACATAATTTCCCATGCGTAGATGCCCGTGCATTGCACGGAACACTGATACGTCTCCGTCGTATCTACTTTTCCAAACACTTTTGCCCTTGTTTTGGACTCTAACTTGTATGATTTGAATGGAACTAATCCAAACTGACACTGTTTTTAGCAGAATTACCATGGTGTTGTTTTATGTGCAGAAAATAAATATTCTCGGAATGACCTAAAACTCCACGGAACATCTTAGAAAAAACAATAAAAAATCATCGCCAAAGATGAAGACCAGGGGGCCCACACCCTTCTCACGAGGGTGGGGGGCGCCCCCCCAGGGCGCGCCCCCTACCTCGTGGGCCCCCTGTTGCGTCTCCGACTCCAACTCCACCTCCATATATTGAGTTTCGATGAGAAAAAAAATCAGGGAGAAGAAATCATCGCGTTTTACGATACGGAGCCGCCGCCAAGCCCTAAAACCTCTCGGGAGGGCTGATCTGGAGTCCGTTTGGGGCTCCGGAGAGGGGGATTCGTCGCCGTCGTCATCATCAACCATCCTCCATCACCAATTTCATGATGCTCACTGCCGTGCGTGAGTAATTCCATCGTAGGTTTGCTGGACGGTGATGGGTTGGATGAGATTTATCATGTAATCGAGTTAGTTTTGTTAGGGTTTGATCCCTAGTATCCATTATGTTCTAAGATTGATGTTGCTATGACTTTGCTATGCTTAATGCTTGTCACTAGGGCCCGAGTGCCATGATTTCAGATATGAACCTATTATGGTTTCATGAATATATGTGAGTTCTTGATCCTATCTTGCAAGTCTATAGTCACCTACTATGTGTTATGATCCAGCAACCCCGAAGTGGGACCACTCCCGGTGATGACCATAGTTTGAGGAGTTCATGTATTCACTATGTGCTAATGCTTTTTTCCGGTTCTCTATTAAAAGGAGGCCTTAATATCCCTTAGTTTCCAATAGGACCTCGCTGCCACGGGAGGGTAGGACAAAAGATGTCATGCAAGTTCTTTTCCATAAGCACGTATGACTATATACAGAATACATGCCTACATTACATTGATGAATTGGAGCTAGTTCTGTGTCACCCTATGTTATGACTGTTACATGATGAACCGCATCCGGCATAATTATCCATCACTGATCCGGTGCCTACGAGTTCTCCATATACTAGTTCTCGCTTATTTACTTTCCCGCTACTACTGTTACAATCACTACAAAATACCAAAAACATTACTTTTGCTGTCTTTACTTTTGTTGCCGCTACCACCACTATCATATTACTTTGCTACTAAACACTTTGCTGCAGATACTAAGTTTCCAGGTGTGGTTGAATTGACAACTCAGCTGCTAATACTTGAGAATATTCTTTGGCTCCCCTTGTGTCGAATCAATAAATTTGGGTTGAATACTCTACCCTCGAAAGCTGTTGCGATCCCCTATACTTGTGGGTTATCAAGAACTTTTTCTGGCGCCGTTGCCGGGGAGCATAGCTCTATTCTTTGAGTCACTTGGGATTTATATCTGCTTATCACTATGAAGAACTTGAGAGATCCAAAAACCAAGATCTATCCCTCAACTACGAGGGGAGGTAAGGAACTGCCATCTAGCTCTGCACTTGATTCACCTTCTGTTATGAGTAAGTTTGCGACACCTACATCTGCTTCTTCTATTCATTCTGATATGTCGCACGTTATTGATGATGCCACTTCTGCTATGCATGATACTTATGATGAAACTGCTTCTATGCCTGATACTACCGTGCCCCTTAGTGGATTTCTTGATGAACAAATTGCTAGGGCTAGAGAAAAAGAAATTATTGAATCTGAATACGATGATGATAGTGATGATGAAAATATGCCTGTCATTCCTGAAGGTTATCTTTTTGATATGGAATCTTCTACCGCTATTTCTTCTTGCAAAGATAGATATGAGCTTAAGAGGTTATTAATTAAATGGAACAAAGAATCACTTAGAGATAGAGTGAAACCCGACCCTGCTTTTGCTACTTCACCTATATGTGTTCCTGATAAAGATTATGAATTCTCTGTTGATCCTGATATAATTACTTTGGTTGAATCTGATCCATTTTATGGTTATGAATCTGAAACTGTTGTGGCACATCTTACTAAATTAAATGATATAGCTGCACTATTCACTAATGATGAGAGATCGCGTTACTTTTATATACTCAAAATATTTCCATTCTCATTAAAGGGTGATGCTAAGATATGGTTTAATTCTCTTGATCCTGGTTGTGTGCGTAGTCCCCAGGATATGATTTATTACTTCTCTGCTAAATATTTCCCTGCTCATAAGAAACAAGCTACCTTGAGGGAAATATACAACTTCGTGCAAATTAAAGAAGAGAGTATCCCACGATCTTGGGGGAGGCTTCTCAAGTTACTTAATGCTTTGTCTGATCATCCTCTTAAGAAACTTGAAATACTTGATATCTTTTATAATGGACTAACCGATGCTTCCATATATTACCTGGATAGTTGTGTTGGTTCTCTTTTCAGGGAAAGAACACCGAATGAAGCTGAAATTCTATTGAATAATATGTTGACAAATCTATACCTATACTAATTACAGACTTCCTAGAAATTCCCACGTTAATTAGTAATTAGGAACCATTAATCTCGTGGGACCGAGTTATAACGGTGGTGATTTATCTAGCAAACAACCAAGGTGATTTGCATCCCGTACATATGCCTTCTACAGTCTGTGGTCTTAGCAGGCCGGTTTGTCTCTTGCGCATAGGCCCGTCTGTCGGGGAAAGGCTAAATATTAACTCCCACATGTGCCCTTTGTCCATCTAACAATACAACAGCCACGCACAAGATTGCGCCGCCGTTCTGCCTCTGATTAATTTGTGAAAAAAAATTAGTTGCAAAGTTGGACCTGATTTCTAATAGACTTTAGGACCTTTTTTTAGTCTCTGGGGCATTTTTTTGCTGTACTCAAGATGTAGAACTATCTGCTCATGCAGACACATGTTACGATGCCTTGGGTTATACGTAATATTTTAGTTAACTTATTCGTGTATAAATCATCAAGAATTAAATTATGTTGTAATATAAAAATATATTATAAAGAAAACATGTACAAAGTAGTGTGAATTCCAGTTAGCTCCCTTATATCTTAAAAATATTATATTACCTAAATTGCAGGAAATAATTTGGGATTTAATTAGTATGGCGGTTTAGTATTTCCTACTTATGGACTGGAGTAAATTTCCTAAAGTTGTACAAGTACAATTGCATATGCTTATATATTATCTCTCCATGTTTTAATATCCTGTATATATTTGACTGCTGCATTTTTCTTCTGTGTATGTTCCAAACAAAATCAAAAGAAAATCGTTAAACTGACTCAAAATAAAATATAGTGCAATTTGACTTCCTCTACTATTTGCATCATTAAGTTTTTGTTATTAAACTCTATAACCAATAGTTTGTTTCTAAACTCTTCAATTCATTCTTTCTACCCCTCGCACTATTATATAATCATTTTAGGTGACAATAGGTTGCACATATTGTAGTGAAACGAATAGAATTTAGTGGTGGTGAAAACCACAAATAGAAAACCAGCCCGTGCGAATGCACGGGTTGACAACTAGTGAAAATAATTGGGCACCTCCTGAGCCAGCTCCTGAGCCATCTCCTGCTCCAATTACTGAGCCTATTCCTAAACCAACTCCGAAGAAGAGAGGTATTTTATTTCTCAGTCCCGAAGATATGCAAGAGGCAAAGAAATCTATGGAAGAAAAAGGTATTAAAGCTGAAGACGTTAAGAATTTACCTCCTATTGAAGAAATAGATGGTCTTAATTCATCGCTTGTTGAAGAAACCTATGATCTCAATTATTTATTTACTGAAGAACCTCCTGATCCCGATATCCCGACATAGGTAGTAAAGGTAAATTCTCTCTATAGATATGATAAAGCTGAAGTCCCTCCTACTAAAATTGCTAGTCAATGCTTGGATGAGTTTGATAACTTTATGTATAAGCAAGATGACTTCAATTCTTATTTTGGTAGACAATTAAAAGAAAATGCTTATATGATTAGACGCTTGGGTGATTATATGGCTAATATTAAAGGTGAACTTAAACTTGTTAGCAAACATGCTTCTATGGTTACCACTCAAGTAGAACAAGTACTTAAAGCTCAAAAAGAAGTGCTTAATGAAATGAATAATAAGAAAAATGATTATGCTGTTAGAGTGGCTACTAGAACTGGTAGAATGACTCAGGAACCTTTGTATCCTGAAGGACACACTAAGAGAATCGAGCAAGATTCTCAAAGAAATAAAATTGATGTTCCTAGTTATTCTAAAAAGAAGAAGAAGAAAAATGATAGAACTGTGCAAACTTCTAGTGAACCTATTGCTGAACCACCTGATAATCCAAATGATATATCTATGTCTGATGCTGAAACACAATCTGGTAATGAACATGGACCTAGTAAAAATATTAATGATGATGTTCATGATGATGCTCAACCTAGTAATGATAATGATGTACAAATTGAACCTGCCGTTGATCTTGATAACCCACAATCAAAGAATCAACGTTATGATAAAAGAGACTTTGTTGCTAGGAAACATGGTAAAGAAAGGGAACCTTGGGTCCAGAAACCCATGCCTTTTCCTCTGAAACCATCCAAGAAAAAGGATGATGAGGATTTTGAGTGCTTTGCTGAAATGATTAGGCCTATCTTTTTGCGTATGAGATTAACTGGTGTGCTCAAAACGAATCCTTATGCTAAATATATGAAGGATATCATTACTAATAAAAGAAAGATACAGGAAGCTGAAATTTCCACCATGCTTGCTAATTATACTTTTAAGGGTGGAATACCAAAGAAACTTGGAGACCCCGGAGTACCTACTATACCTTGCTCCATTAAAAGAAATTATATTAAAACTGCTCTATGTGATCTTGGAGCCGGTGTTAGTGTTATGCCTCTCTCTTTATATCGTAGACTTGACTTGAATAAGCTAACACCTACTGAAATATCTTTGCAAATGGCTGATAAATCAACCGCTATACCTGTCGGTATCTGTGAGGATGTGCCTGTTGTGGTTGCAAATGTTACTATTTTAACGGACTTTGTTATACTTGATATTCCCGAGGATGATAGTATGTCTATTATTCTTGGAAGACCTTTTCTTAATACTACAGGGGATGTTATTGATTGCAACAAAGGCAATGTCACTTTTCATGTTAATGGTAATGAGCACACGGTAGATTTTTCGAGGAAACAACCTCAAGTTCATAGTATCAACTCTATTGGAAAAATTCCATCGATTATATTTGGAGGTTTTGAATTTCCTCTTCCTACTGCCAAGAAGAAATATGATATTCTTATTATTGGGGATGTGCATATCCCCGTTGAGGTAACTTAGTGTTATTCGCAATTTCTCCGATTTCATGATTATCGGAATGAGTTTATTAACAAGACTTGATCAACCTTGTTAGTGGATTCTTTTTTGATGAGCATGAGATGGATGAAACTAGAAGCACAAACTTCTGTACCCTCTCTATATTTTTTGTTATTTATATTAAATAAAGTAAAAATACTATTTTTCTGTCTGTTTCCTGACTTATCTGTGCAATATAAAAATATCCCGAAAATAAAAGTCCTCAGAATGCCATGCCAATTTAATATGATTTTTTCGGGAATATTTGAGGATTTACTGTGCAAAAATTACCACGGGAGGAGCTGCCACCTGGCCACGAGGGTGGTGGGCGCCCCCCCCCTATAGGGCGCGCCCCCTGCCTCGTGGGCCCACGGTGGCCCTCCTCCACTTATCCCAGCACCCATCTTCTTCCTCTATCTCACACAAATCCGAAAAACCAACTCAAGGACGAGTTCCAGCCACTTTTGCTGCGATTTTCGATCTCCTTGCTCAAAGCACCCCTCGCAAAACTGCTTGGGGAGATTGTTCCTTGGTATGTGACTCCTCCATTGGTCCAATTAGTTTTTGTTCTAGTGCCTTATTCTTTGCAAATTTGTGCTGCATAGGTGACCATGTTCTTGAGCTTGCATATCAAATTTATATGGTTCCAAGTAGTTGTATTGCTTGATATAGGCTCTAGGCACTTGTAGGAGTAGTTGCTATCAGTTTTATTGAGTTTGGTTTACTTTTATTTTAAAGTTACTAAAAATTTCATAATTTTTCAGAGAAAAACAATATGTTTAGGAAGATGTTCCAAGGTGGTCCCTATAAGAAGCAAGGACCCAGAATTGCTATGCGCGATGCTGACGAGGATCCACCAAGAGACGCTCCAGTACAGCCTTGCGAATGGCCGTCGGAAAATTTTATGGACCGTTCGGGAATTAAAGAAGAATTCAAATCATATTTGCGCAATGCCGGTCTTGAGGATTTTGAGGCTAACAAATGCCCCCAGTATCATGATCTCACAAGTTCATTTGTGAGGAGGTTTGAGTATTCATCTTTGCGTAATTCTCCTTCAGTCATGTTTGATCCTTATGACAAATCTTATACCATGGACCTACAGGATTTCACTTCTGCTTGCGAACTTCCATCATGGGGCAGTATTAGGGATCCCCCTAAATCTGAATTTAGAAACTTTCTTGCTAGTATAACTATGGGGGAATCCAGAAATATAACGCAAGCTACCATAGGGAGCATTCACTTTCCTGCTATACATTATTTTGCTCTTTTCATCGGTAGATGCATAAATGCTAAGGATGAATCATGTCACATGTGTGTCCCTGATCTTAGCATTCTTAGGAGTGCTGTGTTAGGAGACCAATCTTATCATATGGGAGCCATTGTGGCTCATAGGTTGCATCATAATAGACATAATGGAGATTTCTTTGGAGGAATTTATGCAAACCGCTTAGCTCATTTTCTTGAAATAGACATTCGTGAGGGTGATATGGAGTTGCCTCCTGCATATTTAGATTATAACTCTATGGCTTCGCACCAGTTTGTCGAGAGGCCTGAATCACCTCTCTTATATCACTTAGTTTTTGATAAACGACGTGTTTTCCGTATTACTCTCCCTGCTCCTGCCTTCTTTGATTCACAGACAAAAGGAAGATATGTTATTACTAGAGAGGAGGCAAAAGAGTACAAGAGGAGAGTGGAGGCAGCCCGACTCCACGCCGCAGCTCAGCAGGAGATAACCGCTGCACATCAGTATGACCCCAACTATCCTTCCTCATCACAGTACAACCCCAATAACTATTATTATGGATATCCGCCAGGCCAGCCGTGGCCATAGACCAACTTAGGCCAAAAGCCTAAGCTTGTGGGAGTACGTATTTCTCACCGACATTACATTTATGTTCACACACACTCATTGCTAGCGGTGCTCATACTTTTTCACTGTAATATCCATGCTAGTTTATTTTCTTTTTCTTGCTTTCTTCTTGTGTGTTTGTTAGACCTTAAGAAAAACCAAAAAAATTAGCAGTAGTTTATTTTTCTGTTGTAGTAGTAATAATTAAAAAGAAAACCCAAAAATATTTCCCGTTCTTCTTTTGCTTGTTGGGAGCTTTCCCGTGTAAATAATTTTATTTCTTTTCTTCTATTTGGGGGTCAGTAGGAGAAGACCATAATTAAATTGTTGAAGTGGCTCTTATATGCATTATTGTTGATTTAACCAAGAGCCCATATTGCCTTGTCTTCTCCTGTTTATTGAATGCTCGCAGATTCCAGCTTAGTCCAATGCACGTGCACTCTTATTATTATTCACACCGTTCGGTCGTGCAAGTGAAAGGCAATTATGATGATATATGATGGACTGACTAAGATGAGAAAAGCTGGTATGAACTCGACCTCTTTTGTTTTTGTAAATATGATGAGTCCCGCGTTCTTGATTCAGCTTATTATGAATAAACATGTTTGCAATGACAATTAGAGATCAGAGTTGCTTGTGCCATGCTTGATTAGCTATGAGTTATAATGATTTACCTTGTGTGCCAACATGCTATTAAGATGGTTATGATGTGGTATGATGGGGTGGTATCCTCTTTTGAATGATTTAAGTGACTTGACTTGGCACATGTTCACGCATGTAGTTGAAACAAAATCAACATAGCCTTCACGATATTTATGTTCATGGTGGATTATATCCTACTCATGCTTGCATCCAATGTTTACTAATTTTAATGCATGTACATGGCTGTTGTCGCTCTCTAGTTGGTCGCTTCCCAGTCTTTTGCTAGCCTTCACCTGTACTAAGCGGGAATACTACATGTGCATCCAATCCCTTAAACCCCAAAGTTATTGCAGAGGAGTCCACCATACCTTCCTATATGCGGTATCTACCAGCCGTTCCAAGTAAATTTGTATGTGCCAAACTCTAAACCTTCAAATAAACATTCTGTTTTGTATGCTCGAATAGCTCATGTATCAACAAAGGTTGTCCTTATCTTCCGTGTTAGGCGGGTTATTATCAAGAGGAGTGGACTCCGCTCCTCACTCACGAGAAAATGGCTGGTCACCGGGATGCCCAGTCCCATGCTTTATGCAAACTAAATCAAAATTAATTGCAAACAAAACTCCCCCTAGGACCTGATGTATGTTGGAGGCACTCGTTGTTTCGAGCGAGCCATGGATTGATGCTTGTTGGTGGAGCGGGAGTATAAACTTTACCATTCTGTTTGGGAACCGCGTATAATGTGTTTAGCATGGAAGATATCGCCATCTCTTAGTTGTTACGTTGACAATGGAAGTATGCCGCTCAAAATACAATTTATCTCTATTTCAAAACCGAGCTCTGGCACCTCTACAAATCCTTGCTTCCCTCTGCGAAGGGCCTATCCATTTACTTTTATGTTGAGTCATCACCCTCTTATTAAAAAGCACTAGCTGGAGAGCACAGCTGTCATTTGCATTCATCACTATTAATTTATATTGGGTATGACTATGATTGGATCTCTTTTACCATGAATTACAATGTCTAGTCAGTCCTTGATCTTTAAAGGTGCTCTGCATTTATGTTTTGCGGTCTCAGAAAGGGCTAGCGAGATACCATCTTGTTATATCATATTATGATTGTTTTGAGAAAGTGTTGTCATCCGAGATTTATTATTATGATTTGCTAGTTGATTATGCTATCGATATGAGTAATGATGAGACCTGAGAATTATTGCAAGTGTGGTTAGTTATGATCTATGCTGAAAACTTGAATGCTGGCTTGACATAGTTACAACAACAAGAGCAAACAGAGTTTGTAAAAGTTTTTCTTTCTTTCTTTCAGTTTGTCAACTGAATTGCTTGAGGACAAGTAAGGGTTTAAGCTTGGGGGAGTTGATACGTCTCCGTCGTATCTACTTTTCCAAACACTTTTGCCCTTGTTTTGGACTCTAACTTGTATGATTTGAATGGAACTAACCCGGACTGACGCTGTTTTCAGCAGAATTACCATGTTGTTTTATGTGCAGAAAACAAATATTCTCAGAATGACCTAAAACTCCACGGAACATCTTAGAAAAAACAATAAAAAAATCCTTGCCAAAGATGAAGACTAGGGGGCCCACACCCTTCTCACGAGGGTGGGAGGCGCCCCCCCTAGGGCGCGCCCCCTACCTCATGGGCTCCCTGTTGCGTCTCCGACTCCAACTCCACCTCCATATATTGAGTTTCGATGATAAAAAAACCAGGGAGAAGAAATCATCGCGTTTTACGATACGGAGCCGCCACCAAGCCCTAAAACCTCTCGGGAGGGATGATCTGGAGTCCGTTTGGGGCTCCGGAGAGGGGGATTCGTCGCCGTCGTCATCATCAACCATCCTCCATCACCAATTTCATGATTCTCACCGCCGTGCGTGAGTAATTCCATCGTAGGCTTGCTGGACGGTGATGGGTTGGATGAGATTTATCATGTAATCGAGTTAGTTTTGTTAGGGTTTGATCCCTAGTATCCATTATGTTCTGAAATTGATGTTGCTATGACTTTGCTATGCTTAATGCTTGTCACTAGGGCCCGAGTGCCATGATTTCAGATCTAAACCTATTATGTTTTCATGAATATATGTGAGTTCTTGATCCTATCTTGCAAGTCTATAGTCACCTACTATGTGTTATGATCCGGCAACCCCGAAGTGACAATAATCGGGACCACTCCCGGTGATGACCATAGTTTGAGGAGTTCATGTATTCACTATGTGCTAATGCTTTTTTCCGGTTCTCTATTAAAAGGAGGCCTTTATATCCCTTAGTTTCCAATAGGACCCCGCTGCCACGGGAGGGTAGGACAAAAGATGTCATGCAAGTTCTTTTCCATAAGCATGTATGACTATACACGGAATACATGCCTACATTACATTGATGAATTGGAGCTAGTTCTATGTCACCCTATGTTATGAATGTTACATGATGAACCGCATCCGGCATAATTATCCATCAATGATCCGGTGCCTACGAGTTTTCCATATACTGGTTCTCACTTATTTACTTTCCTTCTGCTACTGTTACAATCACTACAAAATACCAAAAACATTACTTTTGATGTCTTTACTTTTGTTGCCGCTACCACCACTATCATATTACTTTGCTACTAAACACTTTGCTGCAGATACTAAGTTTCCAGGTGTGGTTGAATTGACAACTCAGCTGCTAATACTTGAGAATATTCTTTGGCTCCCCTTGTGTCGAATCAATAAATTTGGGTTGAATACTCTACCCTCGAAAGATGTTGCGATCCCCTATACTTGTGGGTTATCAAACACCAAGATCGGGGGTGGACGGCTCCGGCAGTGGCCATCGCGCCAGATTTTTCCACGGCCTTCTACTCCTAGATGTGTACACATGTGCTGGTGTGTGTTGTGTGCTGGGTGTGCGCGAGTGTGTCCTTCTGTGCATGCCGCCGCGCAGTGGTGAATTGTGCGCGAGTGCGTCCTTCGCGTGCAAGAAGTTTGTCCTCAATGCGCCCTCAATTTACTAGCGTGCGGGGTGCTACCCCGAGTGGTTTCAACTTTGTTTACTTCACCGCGTGTTAGATGGGCCTCTAGTTTACTTATTTTCACCCACTGCCACATGGGCCAGCACACAAAGATACATAACACGTGCTGACAAGGCAGCATGTGGATTGGTTGACCGGTCAACTAAACAATATACGGAGCTATACGCTGACACAGTGAGCGTATAATCCGTCGGTATAGAGAGTTCGAGTGAGTGGGGAGGCCCGTGAGAGATAGCAGAGAGAGAGAGAGAGAGAGAGAGAGAGAGAAAGAGCTACTCCCTCTGTTTGATAATGTAGTTCCAACATTTTTTAAGTCAAACTTTTGAAACTTTGACCAAGTTTATAAAGAAATTACTTATATCTACAATACCAAAGATAAATGATAGTATCAAGTAAGTACATGTTGTGATGAATCTAATGATCATTCCAGATGTAAATGTTTTTCTCCACATATACCTGGTCAAACGTTTCTGAGGTTTGACTTTTCAAAACATCCATATGCTTATGGACGTGACAGAGTCCCTAACAAGAGAGAGAGAGAGAGAGAGAGAGAGTGAAAAAAGTGTGTGTGCGTGTGTGAAAGAGACATGGACAACACACGATAAAAGTAGAGAAAAAGCGTGCGTGTCTTATGCAAACATATCACACATGCATCTTCGACAATGGAGGCAAGGTGAGGAGATAGTGTGTGGTTGTTTGGAACCGAGAGAGCAAGACCCCTAGCACGTGGCCAAGAGGGGTCTGACAAACAAGGGAGAGAGGTCGAGAGAGACGTGCGGAGAAAATGCAGACATGGGGAAGAGAGAGTGTATGTTTGTCATAGAGAGATCCCCTGGAGATCGTGATGGGACTACATGGGTGGGAGATCGAGTGACAAGGTGTGTGCGCGATAGAAAATGCCCCGAGAGATATCGAGATAGACGTATGGATGGAAGGAGACAATATGTGTGAAAGGATCGATATGGTTGACTAGAGGGGGGGGGGGTGAATAGGCAACTAACAATTTTTAACTTTTCTTTACCAAATTAAACTTTGCATCAAAGTAGGTTGTCTAGATGTGCAACTAGGTGAGCAACCTATATGATGCAATGACAACAAACAAACAAGCAAGCAAGGGAAGTAACACTAAAGATCTTGCACAAGTAAAGGTAAGAAATAACCAAGAGTGGATCCGGTGAAGACGAGGATGTGTTACTGAAGTTTCTTCCTTTTAAGGGGAAGTACGTCTCTGTTAGAGCGGTGTGGAGGCACAATGCTCCCCAAGAAGCCACTAGGGCCACCGTATTCTCCTCACGCCCTCACACAATGCGAGATGCCCTGATTCCACTATTGGTTCCCTTGAAGGCGGCGACCGGACCTTTACAAACAAGGTTGGGGAAATCTCCACAACTTAATCGGAGGCTCCCAACAATACCACGAAGCTTCACCACAATGGACTATGGCTCGGTGGTGACCTCAACCGTCTAGGGTGCTCAAATACCCAAGAGTAACAAGATCCACTAGGGATAGGTGGGGGAATCAAAAATCTCTTGGTGAAAGTGTAGATCGGGGCCTTCTCAACCACTCCCGAGCAAATCAACAAGTTTGATTGGCTAGAGAGATAGATCGGGCGAAAATGGAGCTTGGAGCATTAATGGAGCTTGAGAGGGAAGAGGTAGGTCAACGGGGAAGAAGGGGACCCCCTTTTATAGTGGGGGCAACAATCCAATCGTTGCCCCACTAAACAGCCCCGTAGAGGGCGGTAGTACCGCTTGGGGGGGGGGGGTACTACCGCTGAGCCAGCGGTACTACCGCTCCAACTAGCGGTACTGCCGTGTAGAGGAGAGAAGCGGGGACCTGGACCCAGAGCGGTACTTCTGCGGTGGTAAGGGTGGTACTACCACTGCGAAGTGGTACTACCGCCTCTACTACCGCAACTAGTGCCGCAAAACCCGACACGAGAAAAATAGTCCTCGAGTCGAGGCGGTAGGAGCCAGACAGGCCAACGGTAGTACAGCTGCGGAGTCACCGGCGGTACTACTGCTGCGGAGCAGTACTGCCGCTTGTGACCCCTCAGTGGTACTACCGCTGGGTAGCACGGTACTACCGCTGGGACCTAGACAAGAGAGAAAAGATCTCTCCATCGAAGCTGAAGTCGAGGCGGTAGGGCCAGGCAGGCCAACGGTAGTACAACTACGGAGTCACCGGCGGTACTACCGCTGCGGAGCGGTACTGCCGCTTGTGACCCCTCAGCGGTACTACCGCTGGTTAGCACGGTACTACCGCTGGGACCCAGACAAGACACACAAGAGAGAAAAGATCTCTCCATCAAAGCGGAAGAGCTCTGAGGGTGAGAAGCGGATGTGTACGTGTTGATTCCACCCAAGCAATACCCCAACGGACCCCCTCTTGATAGTACGGTGCCCTCTATGCAACTAGTCCACCGAAAGAGAAACGAAAGAGCTACACCGTCTTGAATGACACTCCGAGGGGAAGAAATCGTCTCGTGCCAAGGATGAAACTCTGAAATAGCCAAAGCACACAATTGGTCCGCAAACACGTTGTCATCAATCACCAAAACCACATCGAGAGAGATATGCCTCAACAATCTCCCCCTTTTTGGTTGATTGATGACAACTAGGGATTTGCACAAGGAAAAGATATAAAAGTAAGAATACTTAGAACTACAAAATATAGACGGGCTCCCCCTGAATGTGTGCACCTAGTTAGTGGAGCCTTTGGAATGCAAGACACACACATCTGGATCAACACTCCCCCTATATTTTATAGTCCAACAATTCTAAGCACATGATAAATGAGAGTAGGCTATAAAACAGGACAAGCATGCAGCTCATAAGATACTACAGTACTGAATAGACATAAGTAATAAGGTAGTGATAGGGAGCATATGTCTCACACCATATGTCTAAAACTTAGGTCTCACAGGCACCAAACCAAACCGAACAAAGACAACGAGAGAACACACGAGAAAACACAAGACACAAAGACACACTCGCAGCACGGCAACAACACAAATCCCTAAACTCTTTCCCCCTTTGGCATCGAGACACCAAAAGGGTAAAGAGCGACGCTACGACTCCAGGTGATGGCAAACTGAGGATCTCGAACATCACATCTCAGCGTGATCATCTGCATCTTCGTCGTTGGTCGGAAACTGCTCGGCGTCTGAATCGGTCCAAGGGCAATGATGGTGAATCCATTCCTCCTCTTCAGTAATCTGTCCCTCAGAACCGCTGGCAACTATCACACCCAGGTGACGCATGAGCTCCTTGTGGCGCACCCTGGCCTGCTTCTCCGCCACATGAGTCATGTACTGACCATGAGACTCCATGCAGAAAAGCTTCTTCATCTTGCATTTAAGCTTATTTGCCCAAGAAGGTTCTGCACTCGAGGGCCCAAAGTCCTCCTCGTGATCATCAGTGGCAGCTCCACCCTCAGTCTCCATGGAAGCAGCAGCAATCGATGGACCCCCGGGTTTAGGCGCTGGGGTGCCCCAATTGTCCTACTTCCTCAGACACTTGATCTCATGAGAAACCAAGTCTCCAGTTTCCAACAACACTCTGGGATAGACACGTGCCCAGGCCTTCTCAATAAGCCTCATGATGAATGGACCATATATCGGGCACTTGTGCTCAGAAACGGCAGAGAGAAGTTCAGACCACATAACACGAGAAATGTCCAGGCTCTCTCCAGTGTTTGCTTCCTTCTCATGCTGGCAGAAAAGAAGCATGTCTACGAGGTAGGAGTGGACCATATCCAGATTCCCTATGCGAGGGAAGAGAGTCTCATGGAATACACGATGAAGAACGTCCAGATACGTAGACAGCTCATAGGTTTCCTTCTTGGTCACTTGGTGAACCTTCACAGTGCAGTAGGGCCAAAGGGCTTGCTTGTGAGTGGATGTAGCATTGCGGTGAGGGCGGAAGCCTACTGGAGTCTCAAGCCCGTGATCTTCCACATCAAGTAACTCCATGAAGGCCTTCCACTTGAAGGAAAGCAACTTGCCATTGGTCATCCAAGTCAGAGTCCTGTCGGCATCAGTTCCAAGATGAACGGTAGCAAAGAATTAGGCCACAAAGTCTGCATCGAAATCCTTGTTGAACTGCATGATCCTGAGAATGTTCAGCTGATTACACATCTGAAGGGCATCGCCAAAGTAGTCAGGGTCCTTCTCCATGGCATCAGTGTCGATGGAGCGAACATCCACATAGAGATTCTTCTTGGCCTTGATCACATCAAAATAGATGGCAATCTGAAAGCGGTTCCAGAACGGGCGGTTGACCAAAGTGGGATCTTGGTCCGCCTCATAGGGGTTGCGGTGACGCTTTTCCCAAAACTCCTTGGCAGCCATCTCAGTCACAGTCTTTCCCTTTGGCTTGTTGGCGGATCTCTTCGACTGCTGAGGTGGTGGAGGAGCACTTGCGGATGCGCCTGCTGGTGGCGGTTGAGTGCTAGAGGAACCACCTGCTGGCTCAGAGGTGCGGTAGCACTTTGACATCGCACGCCCGGGGTTGACACGGCGAGCTTGATGCTCAGGATGTTCATCACCTGGAACCAAACACAAGAACACGCAAAACAACCAGAAAGAACGAGCATAAGCCAACAAACTCAACAAAAGGATCAAGGTATGGTAGGAACATGATGAAACTTGGCAAGCAGCGGTAGTACCACGACATGCACGCAGTAGTACCTCCCAAGCGGTAGTACCGCTCCAACGAGAGCGGTAGTACCACTCGAAGTGGGGAAGCAGCAGTTCCCTACTACCGTGGTCAGATCCGGCACTACTGTCCTGCCAAATTCAAAAATATTCCTACCAAACTCTAATCTAGATAGTCTAGTTGCCTTCTCCAACCTACTCAAGCCTAGATTTAGCCAAAAATCTAGAGATGCAACCACCATTGCCCCAAAGACGCAAGATCTGAAAACGAGACAAAAGGAGAGAAGGAACGGGGGCAATACCGACATCCATGGCAAGAGAACGAGGTGGGGATCGACTCCAACGAAGGAAATGGAGAGGGATGCCCCAGAGACGAAGATCCTCCGGAGCCCTCCCGCGGCGAGGCGAGGCCGGAGAGAGGAAGAGGAACGAGGGGGCTAAGCGAATGGGTATGGGGGAGAAGAAACCTCCCCCTGCCCCGATATAACCCCCTGGCCCCGTCCCTCAGCGGTAGTACCGCGCACCACCAGCGGTAGTACTGCCCAGCACGCCACGACAACTAAACAACACGGATAAGCTCGAAAGAAAAACAAAAGGGCAAGAAGAAGAGAGAGCACACCAGCAAAAGGCCAAGACACACCTCTTCAAGAGAGGGCGGTGGCCGAGGCCACCTATGTTTGAGTCAAGAGGTATGGCGCCGCAAAGATTTTAACCTTGGGCCCATGACCAAAACTCGTCCTTGAAACACAAGTACCATCGAGAATGGCTAATGTGAAAGACTTGATCAATTTATGCATAATGGGGGGAAGGAGAGTTCATTGAGAGAACAACACTCCCCCTATGTCCATGCCTACATCTAAACTAGATAACAAATTGAGCGTGGTGGGGTGTGCAAGGGTTCAAGTCAGTTTGCTCGAATCAATGATATTTATCTCATGCCTTAACTCGCGAAATCTTGCTTCATCCAAGGGCTTCTTGAAAATATCTGCAAGGTTATCATGAGTGTTGACATAGTTGAGCTCGATCTCTCCTTGCCTAATGTGATCCCGGATGAAGTGATACCGAATCTTAATATGCTTCATCTTGAAGTGTTGCACCGGGTTGAGAGAGATCTTGATGGCACTTTCATTGTCACACCAAAGAGGCACTTTGTCACAAGTGACACTGTAATCCTTTAAAGTTTGCCTCATCCATAGGAGTTGTGTACAACAACTACCGGCCGCTACATACTCTGCTTCGGTGGACGAGAGAGACACACAACTTTGCTTTTTGGAAGACCAACTTACCAAAGAGCAACCAAGGAATTGGTACCCTCTGGAAGTGGACTTCCTATCCACTTTTGTCTCCCGCCCAATCGGAATCCGAATACCCTACAAGCTTGAAGTTTGATCCTCTTGGGTATCATAAGCCAAAGTTTGGGGTATGAGCCAAATATCGAAAGATTCGTTTGACCGCCACATAGTGACTTTCCTTAGGTGCGGCTTGAAACCATGCACAAATTCCCACACTCAACATGATATCCGGTCTAGATGCACAAAGGTAAAGCAAGGATCCAATCATGGAGAGATATACCTTTTGATCCACCGCTTTACCATTGGGATCTATGTCAAGTTGGCATTTGGTGGGCATTGGAGTGGAAGCTGGCTTGACGTTACTTAGCTTGAATCTCTTGAGCATGTCTTGAGTGTATTTGGCTTGGTTGATGAAGGTTCCTTCTCTTCTTTGCTTCACTTCGAACCCTAGAAAGAACTTCAACTCTCCCATGGAAGACATCTCGAACTTTGAGGTCATGAGAGCGGCAAATTCCTCATTGAAAGCTTTGTTAGGGGAACCAAAGATAATATCATCAACATATAATTGGCACACAAACAACTCCCCTTTGACCTTCTTAGTAAAAAGAGTGGGGTCGATTAGCCCAACTTCAAAACCACGGTCTTGTAACAACTCGGTAAGGTGGTCATACCACACATGTGGGGCTTGTTTAAGGCCATAGAGTGCCTTATCGAGTTGATACACATGATCAGGAAAGTAGGGATCCTCGAACCCGGGGGGTTGCTTGACATAGACCAATTCATTAACAGGAACATTAAGAAAAGCACTCTTCACATCCATTTGTTGTAACTTAAAGTTATGATGAGAGGCATATGCAATCAACATGCGAATGGATTCAAGACGAACAACAGGAGCAAAGGTTTCACCGTAGTCGATACCCTTGACTTGGGAGTAGCCTTGTGCTACCAAACGAGCCTTATTGCGAATGATAATCCCATGAGCATCTTGCTTGTTCTTAAATATCCACTTGGTTCCAATCACATTATGGTTCCCCGTCGGTCTTGGAACCAATCTCCACACTTTGTTGCGCTCGAAGTTGTTGAGTTCTTCATGCATGGCATTGAGCCAATCCGGATCTTCGAGCGCCTCATAGACCTTGTGGGGTTCGACACAAGAGACAAATGCGTGATGCTCACAATAGTTTGCTAATTTTCTACGAGTTCTTACCCCCTTTCTTAAGCTTCCAAGCACATTCGTCATGAGATGATCCTTGGTGGAGAGCTTGGAAGCAACCTCGATGGCACGACGCTCCAATTCCTCCTCGGGGAAGAGACGAGAAGTGGTCACTTGATCATCTTGAGAGTCGTCTTGAGCTTGTTCTTGTTCTTGAACTTGCTTGGAGGAGAGAACTTGACCTTGGGCATCACTTGGTGTGTCAACACCATCTTGAGCATGAACTTGCCCTTGGTCTTGTTCTTGAGGATGAGGGCCTTCATGTTGTTCTTCGGAAGCGTGTGGGCCTTGGGTTGGTGATAGCTCCACTTGAGTGGAGCATTGTCCTTCTCCTTCGGCCACAAGGGGTTCCTTAGTGGGTAGGATAAAGCCAACACCCATTCTTCTTATGGCTTGAGGAGGAATTTCATCACCTACATCACAAGTGCCACTTTTCTCCACTTGGGAGCCGTTATTTTCATCAAACTCCACGCTACACGTCTCCTCAATAAGTCTCGTAGATTTATTGAGGGCACGGTAAGCATGAGAGTTTGTAGCATAACCAACAAATATGCCCTCATAAGCTCTAGCTTCAAATTTAGACAGCTGAACACCTTTTTTGAGAATGAAACACTTACACCCGAACACCCGAAAGTACTTGAGGTTGGGCTTGCTGCCGGTGAGTATCTCATATGGAGTCTTGTTCAACCCCTTGTGGAGGTAGAGCCGATTGGATGCATGACACGCGGTGTTGATGGCTTCGGCCCAAAAGTTGTATGGGGACTTGAACTCCGCCATCATGGTCCTTGCCGCATCCATCCATGCCCGGTTCTTCCTCTCTGCAACACTGTTTTGTTGAGGGGTGTAAGGTGCAGAATATTGATGCTTGATCCCCTCATCACTAAGAAACTCATCCAAGGTGTAGTTCTTGAACTCGGTGCCATTGTCACTTCTTATTGTCAAGATCTTTGCATTGTGTTGACGTTGTGCTTCATTTGCAAAGTCAATGACGGTTTGTTGGGTCTCGTTCTTCCTCTTGAAGAAATACACCCAAGTGTATCTTGAGTAGTCATCCACAATCACCAAGCAATACTTCCTACCCCCAAGACTATCGAAGGATGGAGGCCCAAAGAGATCCAAGTGAAGGAGCTCCAAAGGCCTCTTTGAGTAAATGATAGTCGTGGGAGGGTGAGCCTTCTCATGTAGCTTTCCTTCGATACAAGCACTTTAAGCACGATCTTTAGCAAAACTAACATTCGTTAGTCCACGGACATGGTCCCCCTTGAGAAGACTTTGCAAAGATCTCATATTGACATGGGCTAAACGGCGATGCCAAAGCCATCCCACATCAACTTTAGCCATTAGGCATGTCACGGTCTTAGTGGGTCGCTCCGAAAAGTTAATCACATATAGACCGTTCTCGACATGCCCAACAAAGGCTACTTTAAGAGTCTTGCTCCACAAGAGGGCCACGGTATCGATATCAAAGAAAGTGGCAAAGCCCATGATTGCAAGTTGACAAACAGAAAGTAAATTGTATGCAAGGGACTCAACAATCATGACCTTCTCAATCGTGAGATCATGAGAAATGACTACCTTTCCAAGTCCCAATACCTTAGAAGATAAGGTGTCACCCCACTCGACATTGGTGGGCATAGATGGAATCTTGTGCACGTCCACCACCAAGTCCTTGCTTCCGGTCATATGATTTGTGGCTCCGCTATCGAGCAACCATGATCCCCCACCGGAAGCAAACACCTACAAGAGATCAATGCTTGGTTTTAGGTACCCATTTTGTAATGGGTCCTTTGATGTTAGTAACAAGGGTCTTTGGAACCCAAATAGACCATTCAATGTACTCATGAGGGGAACCAACAAATTTTGCATAGACATGCCCATCACTAGCCCGACATAACACATAAGAAGGATTAAAGTCGCCGGCTTTGATGGGAGAAGTGGCATTGCCCTTTTTGACATAGCCACCCTTCGCATTGTTCTTCTTCTCCTTGGAAGCACTCTCTCCCTGCTTCACAAAGGTTTGCATGAGAGGAGGAGGTTGTTTGGTCCTGTCATTCTTCTTCTTGTCCTTGGACTCGGGCACGTACCCAATACCTTCCTTGGCCACAACTCCCTTTTGGTTGGTCAAGAGGTCGTTGAGGTTCTTCTTGCCTTGTATGCAAGACACAAGACCTTTCTCAAGTTGCACCTTTAGCTTAGCGTTCTCCTCATCAAGATGCACATGCTCACAACACGGGTTAGTAGCATTTGCATTATCAATTAACATCATACGAGGAAAAGTGGCTTTTTCCTTGGTTAGCTTTACTTGAAGTTGATCATGAGACTCTTTGAGGCTAGCATGAGCACCCTTCAAGACCTTGTGAGCCTTGTCAAGTAGATCAAACTCCTCTCTGAGTCTGGCAAGATCAACCTCAAGTTCGACCTTCTCGGATTTTAGCACACGAGGCACAATGATAGCATGATCAAAATATTTCTTTAACTTAGCATGATCAACGTTGTGTGACTCCTCAAGAGACAAACAAAGACCACTCTCTTCCTCAAGAGCATTGGAAAGATCCGAGATCTCATCGGCATAGTCATGACTATGCCCTTCCATCTTAGAGATGGTATCTTCATGAGCCTCGATCATGTCATTGGCTTCACCAAGTTATTCCAAGAGAGCAACAAAGTGCTTCTTGGATTTACCCTTAAGTTTGCCCATAAAGGCATCAAACTCATTCACCTCCACATTAGCTCCCTCATGTTCATCAATGCTATCTGTCGAAGAAGGATGATTAATGATGGTAGTTTTGATGTTGGAGGTTACCTTGTTGGTGGCTTTAGCCATGAGGCACTTGGCGGTGATGCTCTCATTGGGTGAGTCAAAGAGAGACACCCGTGGAGTCGTCGCAATGGCAAAAAAGGCCATGGCAACCGACTCACCATCTTCATCATCCTCATTGTACTCTTCTTGTACCACCAATGCCTTGGGGGAGTCTTCTTGGTGAAGTTGCTCTTGTTGGGGAACGACTTGGCCTTGTCCTTTCGGATGAGCTTGCCACCATTGTCTTCCCTCTTCTCATACGGGCACTCCGCGACAAAATGACTCACATTGCCACAATTGTAGCAAGTCCTTACACATTCCTTGCTCTTCGTGCCACTTGAGTTGTTTTTGTTAAAGTTTGGCCTTGAGTTTTTCTTGCTCCAAAATTGCCTTGAAGCAAGTGCCATGTGTTCATGATATGCATACTTTGTATCTTCGGGGTTGCTCTCCTCTTCTTCCTCTTCTTCTTCTTCAACGCAGAGCTTGGCCTTGAATGCAAGGTTGGGCTTCGTCGGTGTCAAAACCGGCGGATCTCGGGTAGGGGGTCCCAAACTGTGCGTCTAAGGCGGATGGTAACATGAGGCAGGGGACACGATGTTTTACCCAGGTTCGGGTCCTCTTGATGGAGGTAAAACCCTAAGTCCTGCTTGATTTATTCTTGATGATATCGATATTACAAGAGTTGATCTACCACGAGATCGGAGAGGCCAAACCCTAGAACCTAGCCTATGGTATGATTGTATGTTATTGTGTCCTACGGACTAAAACCCTCCGGTTTATATAGACACCGGAGAGGGTTAGGATTACACAAGGTCGGTTACAAAGGAGGAGATATCCATATCCGTACTGCCTAGCTTGCCTTCCACGCCAAGTAGAGTCCCATCCGGACATGAGACGAGGTCTTCAATCTTGTATCTTCATAGTCCAACAGGCCGACAAAAGGATATAGTCCGGCTGTCCGGAGACCCCCTAATCCAGGACTCCCTCAGTAGCCCCTGAACCAGGCTTCAATGACGATGAGTCTGTCGCGCAGTATTGTCTTCGGCATTGCAAGGCGGGTTCCTCCTCCGAATACATCACGAAAGATTTGAATACAAGGATAGTGTCCGACCCTGCAAAATAAGTTCCACATACCACCGTAGAGAGAATAACATTTCCACAAATCTAATCTGCTGACATGTTTTGGCAACATGACATTATTCCATGGCCCGGTAATTATTCGAACCGTTTCCTTTAACTAGCCCCGCACACAATGTGAGGCAGTTTCTTGATGCGTCTTGTCAAAGCAGAGATCGTTTTCCCCTTATTACGTGATTCTCATCAATACGGGCGTGGGTAACCCAACCGCGCCATCGATTACGGTGCTTGGGGGATAAGCGAGTTTTACCAGGCTATGGGGGCGCATGACTTCGGCCGCCCTTATAAATGGATAAGGTTTAACCTTTTTCTACCCACGCCTTCCTCCTCCTTGCCTATCCGTTCTTGCGCACTCAAGCTCCAACGCCCAAGTCCACACCCTTCCCCTCAACCTTCTCCAAACATGTCTGGAGCGAGGGGTAAATGGATGGCTTCCTCCATTACAGAGGGGCGCATCAAAAAGCTGCGCGGCGCCAGATACTTAGCCGTGAATATCGCGTATCGGCTGCCCGCTGCGGGGCAGATCATTCCTACCTCGGAACCTCATGAGAGGGTAGTTTTCCTCCATCACTTCCTCCGTGGACTGGGGTTTCCCCTTCATCCATTCGTCCGTGGTCTCATGTTCTACTACGAGCTGGACTTTCATGATCTGGCCCCGAACTTCATCCTCAACGTTTCGGCGTTCATCATCGTCTGTGAGGCTTTCCTCCGTGTCCGGCCCCACTTCGGCCTGTGGCTGAATATTTTAACATCAAGCCGAAGGTGGTGGGAGGCCAACAAGAAGAATGCGGCGGAGCCATGGTGGGCAAGATGCCCAATGTCACATGGCTTGAGGGCTCCTTTGTGGAGACCATAAAGGGGTGGCAATCGGCCTGGTTCTACATCACCGAGCCACGCGACACCAAATGGGCGGTGGCCCCCGAGTTTCAATCCGGATTCCCTACACGGCTCACTTCCTGGAAAGAGAAGGGCTTGTCACGGGGTTCATCGATGGAGCTGGATGGACTCCAGAAATGTATCCGAAGTATGGCAAGCAAGAAGCTCAAGCTTGTCAACATAGTCCAGGTCATGCTCATCCGCCGGATCCTCCAGTGCCAACAACGGGACTTCAATTTGTGGGAGTTCGACCCGGCCCAGCACCAGACTCTGAGCGAGATCTTCGACACGACGCACAAGGACGTCTGGAAGGTGCTGTTCAAGGGCGCCGAGGTCCCTCCCTCTCTCACCAAGGACCGCGGGCTAAGCGTGAAGCGCCGAGCGCATTCAGTGAGTTTTATACATCCGGTAGGATATTTATTTCCCCTAGCTTAACCATGTGCGGGGTCTGATCTCCATGCCTTTGACATGACTGGGTGGAGACGTCGGGGCAGAGTAACTGTCTGGCCCCTCTGCCCGAAGACACTGCGGACGCTCTCCTGACGGAGATGCTGACTCCAGCTCCTTACAAGGTGCCGGAGAAGACCAAGAAGGCCAATGGAACCCGAAAGAGCTCCCGGCAATAGGTGTTATCGGACTCATCGTCCGATAACTCCGCAACGCACTCCTACCCAAAGACGAGGAGGAAGATGAAGATGTTCCCCCTCCAGTTGGGGAAGACAAGAAAAGGAAGGCCGCTCCTACTAGGGGGCCGAAGGGTCCAAGAAGGGAAGGACTCTCCTTCCGGACTACTCCACCACCGCCGCCGAAGGCGAAGACGAGTGGCTGCTCAGGGCCAAGCCCCTGGCGAAGTCGTAAATATTCGGATACCAGAGTAACTCATAGCATTCCTTTGTCACACTGCTTCTCCTAACGCCGAATTATGATTGTGCAGACTGCCCCGAACCCGTATCGACGTATCCTCGTTGGACGGCTCCCTGGGCTCGTCGGATATGGATAGCGATCCACTTCCGACCGCCACCTCCCCTTGCCCTACGGACAACACCGAGGTGTTGTCTCAAGAGGCACTAGGTCGAGGGGAGACAGTCCCGGAGGCGCCTCAAAGCGACCTTCCGGACTCCGGGAGCAGGGGGAGCAAAGCCCCCGAGGGCTATGAGTTTGGCCCTCAGCCGAACACCGCGCCGGAACCTCCAGTGGTTCCGGACTCGGGCAGGCGGCCTCCTTCCAAGAGGGGAAAGACACCTGTGCCGGTGACCTCTGCCCATCCAGAGGCACCGGACAATCTGCTCGGAGCACTTCGCAACGCTTCCATTGATGAAGGGCACCACACTATTATGAGTGCGGTGGTCCAGAAGGTTCAGCCCGCCAAGAGCGGACTGACTGAAGCCTGTGCCAGCCTTCTATCAGGCTTTGAGGTAAGTTTTTGAAATATAGGAGAAATATTACCACATAGATAGTAGCCCCTGATGCTCTGTTCGGTGTTCACAAAGAAAAGCCGAACAGAGGATCAAACAATATCGCAGGAGTCTAATAAGTATGTCTATATGCGTATGCAGGATTCGCTGCTGGCCTCTGCCGCACTGACTGCGGAGGTCGCCGCACTGAAGCAGGACCTCGGGGGGGGGGGGGTCCAAGAAAGAGCTCGGCCTTGCCAAGAGGCAACTCGAGGAGAACAAGGGTAAGTAATAACCTGTCTATAGATATGTATATATAAAAGAAGACGCGATTGCAAAATGACAGGATCATCGTAAATTTGCTAGGGGCCACAACCGAGGTGGCGACCCTAAAGCAAGCGCTATCCAAGGCCGAAGACAGAGCGGCCAAGGAGCGCACCGAGCGGGAAAGGCAGGAGGCACGGGTGGGTGAGGTGCAGCAAGAGCTCAAATCTCTCGTGTCGAAGCATGAGGCGTTGGAGCGTGACTCGAAGACGCGAGAGTCCGAGCTTGCCGCGGCCCTCGAAAGCGCGAAAAATGCCAAGGCTGAAGCCCAAAGAGCCCTCCAGGAGATTGAGGCGACGAAGAAAATAGCGGCGGGTAAGGCATTCTATATGCAAAGCAAGCATGTGAAAGTAAATTACTTGTTACTTACACGAATCCGGAGCTCTCCAGGAGCATTCGTAGATTTTCCCCGCAGCGTGTCGGATGCCGCAACATTTGACCAGGCCGAGGAGGGAAGCTCAATGGAGAAGTTGTTCTAGGCCCAATATACTGGGACCAAACACGCGGTGCCTATGAGCGACCAGCTAAAGCAGCTGGTCGAGCTACACAAGGCGGCCGAACAAGCCATGAAGGGCTTTATAGTCCGGCTGTGGCCTGGCGACGCCCTTCCGAACAGCTACTTCGGCCTGCTGAGGCGGCTTGTGGATGCCTGCCCACGGCTGGAAGTCGTCAAGCGGTCCGTCTGCATCGAAGGTGCACGTCGGGCTTTCGCCCGTGTGAAGGTGCAATGGGCCAAGCTAGACGCCGTGAAGCTGATCAAGGAAGGGCCGCCGGAGGGCAAGGAGCATCGCCACCCCGAGATGTACTATGAGGGTGTCCTGAAGGGTGCTCGTCTCCTAGCGGACGAGTGTACGAAAGATATAATATTCGAGTGAACTCGCTCGTGTAATCCTGTAGTTATGAAAACTTGTTCATATGCGCTATGCAACACTTGTTTGAATTTAAAATATTACCTTCTGTTTGGTGGTTTATCAAATCTGAGAGATGGCAAGTCGTCGGCTTCTGCCCCCACGCCACGAGTGCTGGGGTGTTCGGGATAAACCTGAGCACTCTTATTCCCATTGTTGGGTCCTTCGAGGGAGGTGCTCAACACAACGAACAAGGCAATCGGACTATAATGCGTTATCATTCTCACTTAGCCATAGAATTCTATAATTTTAAATTTCGGCGAAGCCCCTAGTATTCGGAAGGCCGAATTTGGGGCACGATACACGCCTTAAGCCGGATAGGGCCGACTCCTCGCTCTAAGCGGCATAAGTCTTTAGGGACTCGAAAACCTCTCGAACAGCGACCAGTCTCTCGCCTTATCATGACAGTCAGTTTTAGCTTTCTCTACTAAGGTGCTTAGCCCAGCTTAACCTGGGCACAATCACAGTAGTTCTCCCAGTGCTACCTTAGCCGATATAGCGGAACATAAGGTACCAAAACATGGGAGCCGGGCAAACCCAACTATTGACAAAAGACATGATTCGGAGCTGATGCATATAATGCTATAAGTTTGGGGTGCCGCACTTGTGAAAGTGTTCAGACTTCTCACACCATATTGTGGGGTACTTAAGCCCCTGGTGTATTGGCCGTACCAGAGTGTACGGGTGTTGGATGGCACGAATGAACATATATATATATATATATATATATATATATATATATATATATATATATATATATATATAGAAAGAAGAATGCAATAAAAGCCTTAATGCAGTGCATTGTTTATTAAAAAACGTGCGTTAGAGCAGAATGATACAGGAAGTGCGATAAGAAAAAAGTAGGACTATGTCCCCTCCAAGGGCAAGCTGAGGAATAATATTAAAGCAAGTATTTCACTTGTTATTGTAATCCACCTGGGAGTTCCGTGGTGTGACGTAGCTTTCTGCCTCCTTGGATGCTGCATCGTGTGTTCGGTAATCACGCTGCCGGACAGGGTTTCCAGAGATTGAAGTCCTGAAAGAGAAAAATAACAAAGCGGTCTTGTCCAAAATGTTCATGGCCATAAACTCATCCAACACTTCGCTTGATGTCAAAGTGTGGAAGTCCAGCCTTTGACGAATGAAGGAGGACATGGCCTTGTGGTAGGGCATTATTGCCTTGAGGAATTTGCGCTTGATCCAATTGTCATCCGTGTACTTGCTCCCGTGATCTCGGAGTGAGATCGCGAGTTTGGTTACTCTCTGATAAAGCTCACGAGGTTCTTCATCTTCTTTCATTGCAAACTCATCAGCCTCATCTTGCACCACTTCATAGTTGGAGCGTTGAATGCTTGCGCTTCCTCGGTAGAGTGAGACAACACAAAGCCATGCGTCTTTGGCCAAGGCGAAGGGCCGAAGATGAGGTAGATCTTTGGGTGGAATTGCATCTTGAATGATGAAGAGGGCATTCTCATTGAATTGATTATCCGCGGCTTCTCAAGGAGTGAAGTTGCTTGGATCATGTGGATAGAAACCTTCTTCAATGATTCTCCAAAGATTAGTGTTCACATGATTTAAATGACGTTTAAAGCGGTAAACCCAAGAATCAAAGTCCTCATTTTTCACAATCTTAGGGGGAGGACCGGCATGATTCAAATGAGTGGAAGGAACCGGTCCACCATAAACAAGTGGTGGTTCCACATGAGCAAAGATGCCGGTGCCATTCTTACCACTAGAAGAAGGAGCCTTTTCGCTACTAGCTTCCCCCTTATCGGAGGTAGCATCCGTCACCTTGTCAGTGGGATTACCCACTTTCAATGGTGCGGTGGATAGTTTAAGCCCTTCAAGGAATTTAGTAAACATGCTTTCAACCTCGGTCGTCATGGAGGTTTTCAATGTCTCCAAGGCCACATTGAACTCCTCACGAGAGACCGAGGTTCCCCCATCGCCCGTAGACGAGATCGGATTCACACCAGAGTGTTCCTCCACACCGTCTACGGTATCAACCATACTCTTCGGACGGTGAAGTCCTTAATAAAGAGACGAGGCTTTGATACCAATTGAAAGGATCGATATGGTTGACTAGAGGGGGGGGGGGACCTGAATAGGCAACTAACAATTTTTAACCTTTCTTTACCAAATTTAACTTTGCATCAAAGTAGGTTGTCTAGATGTGCAAATAGGTGAGCAACCTATATGATGCAATGACAACAAACAAACAAGCAAGCAAGAGAAGTAACACTAAAGAGCTTGCACAAGTAAAGGTATGAAATAACCAAGAGTGGATCCGGTGAAGACGAGGATGTGTTACCAAAGTTCCTTCCTTTTAAGGGGAAGTACGTCTCTGTTAGAGCGGTGTGGAGGCACAATGCTCCCCAAGAAGCCACTAAGGCCACCGTATTCTCCTCATGCCCTCACACAATGCGAGATGCCGTGATTCCACTATTGGTGCCCTTGAAGGCGGCGACCGGACCTTTACAAACAAGGTTGGGGCAATCTCCACAACTTAATCGGAGGCTCCCAGCAATACCACGAAGCTTCACCACAATAGACCATGGCTTGGTGGTGACCTCAACCGTCTAGGGTGCTCAAACACCCAAGAGTAACAAGATCCGCTAGGGATAGGCGGGGGAATCGAAAATCTCTTGGTGGAAGTGTAGATCGGGGCCTTCTCAACCACTCCCGAGCAAATCAACAAGTTTGATTGGCTAGAGAGATAGATCGGGCGAAAATGGAGCTTGGAGCATTAATGGAGCTTGAGAGGGAAGAGGTAGGTCAACGGGGAAGAAGGGGACCCCCTTTTATGGTGGGGGCAACAATCCAATCGTTGCCCCACTAAACAGCCCCGCAGAGGGCGGTAGTACCGCTTGGGGGGGCGGTACTATCGCTGAGCCAGCGGTACTGCCGCTCCAATTAGCGGTACTGCCGCATAGAGGAGAGAAGCGGGGACCTGGACCCAGAGCGGTACTTCCACAATGGTAAGGGTGGTACTACCGCTGCGAAGTGGTACTACTACCTTTACTGCCGCAACTAGTGCCGCAAAACCCGACACGAGAAAAAGAGCCCTCGAGTCGAGGCGGTAGGAGCCAGACAGGCCAGCAGTAGTACGGCTGCGGAGTCACCGGCGGTACTACCGCTGCGGAGCGGTACTGCCGCTTGTGACCCCTCAGCGGTACTACCGCTAGGTAGCACGGTACTACCACTGGGACCCAGACAAGAGAGAAAAGATATCTCCATCGAAGCTGAAGTCGAGGCGGTAGGGCCAGGCAGGCCAGCGGTAGTACAGCTGCGGAGTCACCGGCGGTAGTACCGCTGCGGAGCGGTACTGCCTCTTGTGACCCCTCAGCGGTACTACCGCTGGGTAGCACGGTACTACCGCTAGGACCCAGACAAAACACACAAGAGAGAAAATATTTCTCCATCAAAGCGGAAGAGCTCTGAGGGTGAGAAGCGGATGTGTACGCGTTGATTCCACCCAAGCAATACCCCAGCGGACCCCCTCTTGATAGTACGGTGCCCTCTACGCAACTAGTCCACCGAAAGAGAAACGAAAGAGCTACACCGTCTTGAATGACACTCTGAGGGGAAGAAATCGTCTCGTGCCAAGGATGAAACTCTGAAATATCCAAAGCACATGATTAGTCCGCAAACACGTTTTCATCAATCACCAAAACCACATCGAGAGAGATATGACTCAACAACGTGTGTTCCTGTTGGCTAGTAAGAGATAATCATACTTATGAGGGGGGGGAGTACTTGCGCCTATGATGGATTGAGGGATTATGGTACTTAGGGGGGTGCATGTCACACGAAGAGAGAACAAGGGCGGAGAGTGTTGGACGGGTCTATATGTATAGCACGAGCGAGACATGTGTATGTGTGAACCAGGGAGATATAAGGCCAGTTTGGCTTGCGTCCTGAGCATCTTTTGCCTAGCTTGGGGTTGTGGCTGGATTTCATGCACGCTTGTTTGGTTGCTACCCTGTAAAAAAGAAAGCCCACCTGGCCTGGGTTCCCTTGCACTTTAATTAGCCTGGCTGAACTCCAGACACTGCAAGTAGCTTGGCCCAGGCGACCGATTTCGAACGCCTGGTCGTGCCTAGTCATGTGGCCACGAGGCTAACAGCAACATGGATGGATATTAGCATTAAATAATTGATGCATGGATTGATTGATGGGACGTTGATGCTTTGTGTGGCCCAAGCATGAACCAAACGCTTCAGCACCACACAAGCCTGGCCAGGCAGAAATATTTTACATCTCACGTCCACACCAGTCAGTACCAGCCATCAAGGCATGAGGGTCAGGTCATGAACCAAACTGACCAATAAAGTTTGAGAGAGATTGAGGAGCCCCGATAAGGCTGAGTGGTGCGTCAGATAGCTGAGAGGGGGAAAGAGATATTCCATCCGCTCGATAATGCAGTGCATGTAAATTTTTTAGAAGTCAAACTTTGGAAACTTTGATCAGGTTTACGCAAATGTTATTTATATCTACAATACCAAAGATACATCATACAAAACTACATCTCATGGTGAATCTAATGGCATATGTTTGCCATACTAGATGTAATTCTTTTTCTCCACGTACATGGTCAAACTTTGTGATGTTTGACTTTTCAATAAATCTATATGCTATGGACCGAGGAGAGTGCCTCAGTCGAGACAGATCAAGTGCGTGTGAAGGAGAATGAGTAAGTGTGCAAAAAGAGTATGTGTGTGAAAGAGAAAGTGACAACAAATGATAAATTAGAGAGAGAGAGAGATTGTTTTTTGTTTCTTATGCGAACATATCACGCATACATCTCCGAGATGGAAAAGCGTGGCGAGGAGATACACGAAGATAGCTAGTGTGTGATTGTTTGCAATAGAGAGAGACACCCCTATAGCACATGTCCAATAGAGGTGTGGCCAACAAGGAACAAAGGTCGAGAGGGACACATGGATGGCATGGACGCATGAGGAGGGAGAGAGGGTGTGTTTGTGATAGAGAGATCCCATCGAGATCGTGAGGGGACTATATGGGTGGGAGATCGAGGGAGTGCGTGAGAGATAGAAAGATGCCCCGAGAGAAATCGAGATAGACCATGCACATGTTTGTGATGGAGACTAAGATTAGCTAGTCATATACATATCGGGGGGACTGCGTGTGCCTACAATTGAGTGAGAGACCATCATACTTGGCTAGCTGGGCATGAGATTGTGTGTGTGCGCGTGTGAGATGGAGAGAGAACGAGGGGGAGAGATAGAGTTTTAGATGGGCCTATCGAGTGCGAGTGAGATATGCATGTGTATGTGTGACCCAGGTGGATGGAGTGTTTGAGAGAGGGGGGGGGAAGAGCTCCGAGACGACATAGTGGTGCGTGAGAGAGTTACAGGCAAAGAGCCAAGGAATCTGTGTGTGTACGATGAGTGCACCCAAGATATCTAGCTTGGACTAGCTAGAGTATCATACATAGTGTGCAAGAGAGACGAAGGGAGAGAAAGGGAGAGGGACGAACAAGGTTTTTGTGTCGGATGCATGCGACAAAATTGAAGATTGTCGGCGAGAGAGAGAGAGAGAGAGAGAGAGAGAGAGAGAGAGAGAGAGCAGGAGTCCGGGAGAGGGGGAGGTCGCGTTTTATGCATCAAAGACTGATATAAACCATGTTTCGATATAAACTTGCTTTCAAATATTTAAATTGGAGAACATGTTGTCTGCAATCCACACATGAACAGATATATGCGTATATCAAACAAGTTCATTAATTTGACTTTCAACATGTTCATGGAGTACTATAATACTGTACAACATGCTACTCGATTGAGGTGTTCAATTTTGGATTTAGTTCACTATTTTCACCTACTGAACGAGCTATTTCATTGAATCGAGATATTTCATTTTGGGTTTGATTCACGTTTTTGAGTGTGTCAACTATTTGTCATATAGTAAATCGCTAGCAACGAGCATGTAAAAACACATTACTCCCGAGCATCATCTCTCCATCTAAAAAAGAAGTGGCAAGCTCATATTTCAAAATTTGATCCGAATCGACTTGGTAAGGTAGACGTGGATGCTCGTTCTCCCAAAATTTGAACGAACTATTAAAGATCCTCTTTGCTCGGTGGAATTCGCCCGAGCAAATAAATGGGAGATGCGAAATTACCATCCTATGTGGGACACACATCAATTGGCCCGTTGTACATCGAGGGTAGGTTCGTAACTTCATCCAAGCGTGCCTTCTCCTCGGCCGAAATGACATGTGCCGAATAATTCATAAACCATGGTCGGCAAAACATGCTCTCCTCGCCCGAAATAGCTTGCGCCCACTATTTCAAAGCACGCTCTCCTCGCCCGAAATCGCTCGCGCCCACTATAGTTCAAAACACGCCCTCCTCGCCCGAAATCGCTCCCGCCCAGAGAAGCAAGGTTACTCTACTATCCCGACCCTCAGTACACAGACCCAAGCCGAGAAGCCTATAGGCAAGGGTAGAACTGTAACTCCCCCTCACATTTCAGACAAATGCATCCGTAAGACATGGTTCCACTCCCCTCCCAATTTCCCCCGCCCGCCCCCATTCATACCTCATGGGCGCCAAATCACCTTCTCCCCGGGAAGCTCCCTTCTCCCGAGCCACGAAACCTCAGCCCCACCTTCATGGCTCCCCCACCGCACCAATTTCACAGCTTCCCTCCTCCCTAATGCCGGAGACGCTGTCCATTTGCCGTCGTGCACTGGGCCGTGTGCCTCTTACTCCATGCTGCTGGTGCTGCCTCGACGACGGCCGCGTGAACCGTACCGGAGCCGATTCACCCCCGCCGTTGTTCACGGCGCCAGAGCGGCTCCAACTTCAAATCCGTCTAGAGTCCTGGCGCTGCTTCGGCGTAGCCGTCAACCGTCGCGACATCACTCTTTCCCTGCCGCCGGTCGCCACCGCAACCGCGCCGGCCTCACTGACTCGGCAGCTGGACCTGCCTACTTCACCATGCCGCCAGATAGGTCGCACCCTCATCTCAAATCACTTTATTTAGGCATCAGTTGTCTGAATTTTTATTCTGGGCCATTCGATTTGCAATGAGAAGCAGCACCCCTCGAGGCAGCGGAGCTCCTAGGCTACCGGTTGGCTGGTGTCTAATGTAAGGGCGCGGGGCCGCAAAGTTTGCCGCCGAAGCAGCGCTTAGATGGCTATCTTTTAGAGTTGCGTGGGTTGAAGGTACTGCCGCCGCCGGATCTGGATGAGGGGAGTCTTTGTGGATTGGCCCGGGGGCGGCGCAACCACGGCAGTGCGGTGGGGCGGGGAGGGGGGTTTTGGCCAGGGCCACAGACGGCGGAGGAAGGCTGCTCTGCCGTTGGTCGCTGGCTCTTCGGGGAAGATTCTGAACAGTGTCAGCCGGGAGGCAGAAGACGGCCAGCCATCCGGCGTAGATCAGATAGTACCAAAATAAAATAAAATCGTGTGACCCCAATTTAGTCTTCAGTCAACAGACGTGTGACCACTCTCGTACCTTGCTGTTGATCTCTTAGTGTATTTCTTTAGATCAAAGAGATATGTCGTTCTTAACATTATGCGTTATCTGCATCTTCAGACACACCGTCTTCCGACTCACCGCAGCTACTCCAACAAGGGAAGCATACACCAGAAGGGAGATATAGTCCCCACTCAACAGTTCCCTGCATCAAATGCGCGTGCCCAACATGCACAACCACAACAACTACAGGTCCATCCACAAGTCAGCACATGATGCTCACTCCTATGGATGGCAGCCAGATAGGTTGTACCCTCATCTTACTTGTGTGCAACATTTATGGCTTTGTTATTCATCTAAGCATGGAAAATAGATCATCACATTTCACTGTATATTCATGTTGATCTCTTACGGGTCTTGTTCAGGAGTTAACGCTGTTCCATAGTTTAGCTAAGATACTTGTTCTTTAGGTAACACTGTTCCATAGTTATCATCCATCAGCCAATGCTATCCCACAGGCTGGTGATTATAGTATTATACCACTTCTAGTATTTCCTATGTTGTTCTTTAATACTTTTGTGTGCCATCTAGTTAATCTCGAGTACAAATGATACATATTCTGTAGCTTTCATCTGTGTTCTCCCTTTAGTTTATGAGACCTGTTGCTGCTAGTTAACCCCAGTCCTACTATTTATGTAGTCTCCTACAGGCACTCATTACATAAATCTAACTACTAGTTGTCTTCCATGCATGTCAGATGTAATTGCACACACTGATATATCCACAAGAACCTCACGGAGCAATGTAAAGGCCAATAAACTTGATGTCAATGATACCCAATATGATGGATCATGTAAAGGCAGTTCTTCAGAAGACTTGCAGAAAGATGATGAATCCTCTTCACCCCACAAGGTCCTTGCTCTAACTTGGCCTGTGATATGGGTACAACATGCATATAATGTCCTGGAGTGTATCTACTCTGTTGCAATGCCATGTGCTTAGCATGCTGATCATGCATGTAAATATGTCATGCCTTCCTGTTTTTCAGTACCTATTCCATTCATGATAACATGTTTTCAAATTTAAGTACTGTCATTCTACTCTATCGCAATGACATCTGCTTAATTTGGACATCATGCTTCTGAATATCTTATGCATGTTATTCATCAGTATGTACTTCATCTGTCTACCATACCATGTTTTTTTACATTGAAGTGTTGTTCTAGTGCTCTGTTGCAATGCCATGTTATTTTCCCAATCATACACATGTATGTTGCCTTAGTTATTTCTGTATGTATTCCACTAGCATACAGTTTTACATTCAACTAGTGTTTTTTTGCTGTGTTGTCTTGTCGTATCCCTAGCTCTTACACCATACTCCCTCCGTCCGGATTACATGTTGCCGAAATGGAAAAAAAGATGTATCTAGAACTGAAATACGCCTAGACCCATCCATTTTTTCCGGATGGAGGGAACACATGTCAATATGTCATGCCTTTCTATTCTTCAGTACCTATTCCATCTCTCTGTTGCCGCATGTTTTATAATTAAAGCACCATTCTTCTATACACGGCATCAAAGGGGAAGACGACTATGTTAGAATCTGAAGGGTTACAAACAAGGCCTTTGCAAAAGATCCAAACGCCAGTAGATAATAAACCAACTCCAGTTTTTAAAGATACTGCTCCAGCACAGAGAAACCCAACTCCTACTGATAATAAGCAGATTCCAGTGGCCAAAGAACTAGTCCGCTCCAGTCCAGCAAAAATATGTCAACTCAATTCTAAGAAGCGTGTGTGTATCCTTGCATCATGAAATTTTATAGCATGCTGATCATATTTTCTACATGTTTCTTACCCATCTCTCTTTTATAAAATAAGCTTAACAGATAGAAGATTTTCTGCAATGGTATCGTTTATGAGGAAAGATTCTTGCAGGAATTCTCTGTGCTCCAATGTAGATGTAAGTACTTGTTGTATATCACTATATTTTTACATCAGCATGTATTTTGTTAATCAGCGTGAATCCAACCTTTATCTAATCTAAATTTAGTTGTAGCAAAATGTATGATTAAAGGCCACAATGTTGATTTTTGCAAGGAAAACTGCCTGGTAGTTTTGCATCCTGAGCTGCATGAGTGTACTATCTCATATCAGTGGGTTTGTATACTTTGGTTCTGCAGTGGGTTTTCCAGTGTTTTTTTACTGTGTTGTCATGTCGTATCCCTAGCTCTTACATCATACCCCCTCCGTCCGGATTAAATGTCACAGAAATGGATAAAACTGGATGTATCTAGAACTGAAATACACCTAGACCCATCCATTTATTTCCGGATGGAGTGAATACATGTCAATATGTCATGCCTTTCTATTCTTCAGTACCTATTCCATCTCTGCTGTAGCATGTTTTATAACTGAATCACCATTCTTCTATATAAGGCATGCAAGGGGAAGATGGCTATGTTAGAATCTGAAGGGTTACAAACCAGGTCTTTGCAAAAGATCCAAATGCCAGGAGATAATAAACCAACTCCATTTTTCATAGATACTGCTCCAGCACAGAGAAACCCAACTCCCACTGATAATAAGAAGATTCCAGTGGCCAAAGAACTAGTCCGCTCCAGTCCAGCAAAAGAATGTCAACTCCATTCTAAGAAGCGTGTGTGTATCCTCGCATCATGAAATTTTATAGCATTCTGATCATATTTTCTACATGTTTCTTACCCGTCTCTCTTTTAGAAAATAAGGTTAAACGATACAAGACTTCCTCCATTGGGATCGTATTCGAGGAAAATATCTTGCAAGAATTCTCTGTGCTCCAGTGCTGATGTAAGTACCTGTTGTATATCACTATATTTTTACATCAACATGTATTTTGTTAATCATCCTGAATCTAACCTTTATCTGATCTAAAATTAGTTGTAGCAAAATGTTAAAGGCGCGAATGTTCATTTTTGTAAGGAAAACTGCCTGGTAGTTTTGCGTACTGAGCTGCATGAATGTGCTATCTCATATCACGCACATTACTGAATTGTAGTGCTTCTCTGGTTGCCCATTCATTCATTGTGTCAATGTTGCTTTCATATTACCTTACCTGGCTGATGATAGCTGTGCCATATTGTGTTAATTTGGTGTAGGCTAGTTCCCAAACGTTCGTTGTGTCAATGTTGCTTTCCTATTATCTAACTTGACCAATGATAGCAATGCTAGTGTGTTAATTTTGTGCAGGCTGCTGAAGATAAGAAGACAAACTCTGAAAACAGCAAGGCAACCCCATTGTTTCTTTCCAGTAAATCTAGGCCAGGTAATATGGCAATAACTCATGATTAATCTGTTTGGTTCCCGTCCTAATTTTTGTTATGATGCAGTGGTCAAGACACTCTCCACTATCAATAATACAAGCCTGCCAAAATCGTCATCTGAATCTTTTCAGTATCCTCTGTCTCGAATGCGACAAAATAAATGTATGTTTGTGAACCAATTAATGGTTGAAGCAATGATGGAAATGGTGGATGAATCAGAGGTGCAGAGTCGTGCGACACAACAACTGATCAATGTTTTCATAGACAGTGTGGCAAAGCAGCAAGAACTTGCCCACATGCTTATGGGCGTCATCTGTGCTGAGGTTGCAGATTGTGACGTTGTAGATGGTTAGGTTTTGCTCATTTATTTGCACTGGCAACAATCTTGGATTGCCCAGTGGATGTAATTTCCTGTAATATATTCTGGATGTGCAATGTTATTCCCTGTATGCCGTACCTTTGCTCGTCGTAATGGGCTCAAATTATCTAATTTGGCCTAAAGACATGAACGAACTTTAGTGGGCCCATTAAGTTAATGGGCCGTTACTAGGCCGAAAGTTAATTGTCGGCCCTCTTACCTCCAGGGTCGTTAACAGGCCGACATCGAAGCAGGCAACAGGTGGCCCCAATTTATTTCACGGGCCGTTAACAGGCCATTACTAAGTTTGGGCTACATATGGCCCAACTATACTGTAGGCCTTTAGCAGGCCAAAAGAGACCGCAGGCTTGTATTGGACCATGAAGAGCATGGGCCGCTAAGAGGCCGAAAGTCAGGGCGTATTGTAAACAACCCAACTATGTTGTGGGCCATTAGCAGGCCAAAAGAGAAACCGGGCTGGTATTGGACCATGAAGGGCATGGGCCGTTAAGAGGCCAAAACTAAGGTCCAACTACAAATGGCCCAACTCATTTATGGTCCGTTAACAGGCTGAAAGGCACACAAAGCCGAGAATTGGCCCAACACTTAAATGGATCACTAAAAGGCCAAAACTCAGGTCCGACTACAATGGGCCCAACTGATTTACGGTCCGTCAACAGGCTGAAAGTGACACCGGGCCAGAAATTGGCCCAACACTTAAATGGGCCGCTAAAAGGCTGAAACTCTGGTCCGACTACAAATGGCCCATTAGATTTATGGGCCGTCAACAGGCTGAAAGACACACTGGGCCGGAAATTAGCCCAACATTTAAATGGGTCGCTAAAAGGCCAAAAGATGTACATCCTGAAAATTGGCACATCCATTAAATGGGTCGTTAACAGGCCGAAATCTCACCGGGCCGATATTGAGCCCAAATATATAGCGGGCTATTAACGAGCTCGAACTGACGATGGGCTGCAATGGTGTCAAATCTTTAACGGGCCGAATTGGCACATCTCGTATGGGTCGTGGGCTTAAATGGACCTGACGCAAGTAGGCCTTATATGGGCTGGCTTGCTAATTTTTACTGGGCCGGCCTTTTTCACCGAAATGGGCCACTATTGGGCCATGCCACGTGTCAACCTATCATAGGCGCCTCCTGTCCAATGAGTGGATGACATCCGTCCCAACGATGAGTCGACATGTGTTTCCTCTAGCCAATGATGATTTTACACGTGGAAAATCCCCATTGGTCGGTGCTGTTAACGGGTTATCGGATCCAAAACCCGACCCGATAGCTTAACGACATTCCGTTACGGTGGATGCCACGTGTCGGTCACCCTTGAGGAAAGCACTTCTGTGAGACGCGATTTATCCACATGGAAGTGGACACTTCCGTGATGATAATTTTGGTAATGTCATGGAACCCTTCTACGACAGCACATGTATGACTATCTTGATTCTGTCATAAATTTGTCATGGATGTACATGCATGACAAAAAAAGCGACCTACTGTGACAGACACGTATCATCACGGAAGTGTATTTTTTTTTGTAGTGCATACGAAGGTAAAATAAGCATAACCTCAAAACTTTAAGCACATATAGAGGAAACATGATATTATTCCAATTCCTACAAGCATATATTCCTCCCTCATAATAATTTTCAGCAGCATCATGAATGAATTCAACAATATAACCAGCACCTAAAGCATTCTTTTCATGATCTACAAGCATAGAAATTTTATTACTCTCCACATAAGCAAAACTCTTCTCATGAATAATAGTGGGAGCAAACTCAACAAAATAACTATCATGTGAGGCATAATCTAATTGAAAACTAAAATCATGATGACAAGTTTCATGGATATCATTATTCTTTATAGGGTACAAGTCATCACAATAATCATCATAGATAGCAACTTTGTTCTCATAATCAATTGGAACCTCTTCCGAAATAGTGAATTCATCACAAAATAAAGTCATGACCTCTCCAAATCCACTTTCATCAATATAATCATCATAAATAGGAGGCATGCTTTCATCATAATAAATTTTCTCATCACAACTTGGGGGACAAAAAATATCATGTTCATCAAACATAGCTTCCCCAAGCTTGTGGCTTTGCATATCATTAGCATCATGGATATTCAAGGAGTTCATACTAACAACATTGCAATGATGCTCATCATTCAAATATTTAGTGCCAAACATTTTAATGCATTCTTCTTCTAACACTTTGGCACAATTTTCCTTTCCATCATACTCAGGAAATATATTAAAAAGATTAAGCATATGAGGCAAACTTAATTCCATTTTTTTGTAATTTTCTTTTATAAACTAAACTAGTGATAAAACAAGAAACTAAAAGACTCGATTGCAAGATCTAAAGATATACCTTCAAGCACTCACCTCCCCGGCAACGGCGCCAGAAAAGAGCTTGATGTCTACTACACAACCTTCTTCTTGTAGACATTGTTGGGCCTCTAAGTGCAGAGGTTTGTAGGACAGTAGCAAATTTACCTCAAGTGGATGACCTAAGGTTTATCAATCCATAGGAGACGTAGGATGAAGATGGTATCTCTCAAGCAACCCTGAAACCAAATAACAAAGAGTCTCTTGTGTCCCCAAGACACCCAATACAACGGTAAATTGTATAGGTGCACTAGTTCGGCAAGAGATGGTGATACAAGTGGTATATGGATAGTAGATATGGGCAATTGTAATCTGAAATTATAAAAACAGCAAGGTAACTAATGATAAAAGTGAGCACAAACGGTATTGAAATGCGTGGAAATAAGGCTTAGGGTTCATACTTTCGCTAGTGCAAGTTCCCTCAACAATACTAACATAATTGGATCACATAACTATCCCTCAACATGCAACAAAGAGTCACTCCAAAGTCACTAATAGCGGAGAACGAACGAAGAGATTATGGTAGGGTACGAAACCACCTCAAAGTTATTCTTTCCAATCAATCCGTTGGGCTATTCCTATAGGTGTCACAAACAGCCCTAGAGTTCGTACTAAAATAACACCTTAAGACACAAATCAACCAAAACCCTAATGTCACCTAGATACTCCAATGTAACCTCAAGTATCCATGGGTATGATTATACGATATGCATCACACAATCTCAGATTCATCTATTCAACCAACACATAGAACCTCAAAGAGTGCCCCAAAGTTTCTACCGGAGAATCACGACGAAAACGTGTTCCAACCCCTATGCATAGGTTCATGGGCGGAACCCGCAAGTTGATCACCAAAACATACATCAAGTGAATCACGTGATATCCCATCGTCACCATAGATACGCACGGCAAGACATACATCAAGTGTTCTCAAATCTATAAAGACTCAGTCCGATAAGATAACATCAAAGGGGAAACTCAATCCATTACAAGAGAGTAGAGTGGGGAGAAAACATCATAGGATCCAACTATAATAGCAAAGCTCGCGATACATCAAGATCGTATCACCTCAAGAACACGAGAGAGAGAGAGAGATCAAACACATAGCTACTGGTACATACCCTCAGCCCCGAGGGAGAACTACTCCCTCCTCGTCATGGAGAGCACCGGGATGATGAAGATGGCCACCGGAGAGGGGTTGCCCCCTCCGGCAGGGTGTCGGAACGGGTCTAGATGGGTTTTCGGCGGCTACCGAGGCTTTTGGCGGCGGAACTCCCGATCTATTGTGCTCCTCGGTAGTTTTAGGGTATATGGAGATCCTTTTGGCGGCGGAACTCTCGATATATAGGCGGAAGAAGTACGGCAGGGGGCCCACGAGGGGCCCACGAGGGTGGAGGGCACGCCCTAGGGGGGTGGGCGTGCCCCCTTCCTCGTGGCTCCCTTGTTTCTTTCCTGACGTGCACTCCAAGTCCATCAGGTTGCTTTCCTTCCAAAAATGAGTTCCATGAAGTTTCATGTCAATTGGACTCCGTTTGATTTTCCTTTTCTATGAAACCCTAAAATAGGCAAAAAAACCGAAACTGACACTTGGCTCTGGGTTAATAGGTTAGTCCCAAAAATAATATAAAATTGTATAATAAAGCCCTTAAGCATCCAAAACAGAGGATAATATAGCATGGAGCAATCAAAAATTATAGATGCATTGGAGACGTATCAACACTCAGCTGGATCTAGAGTTCGTGGGACGCAACCGAGCTGAACGTGTGCAGATCGCGGAGGTGCCGTACCTTTGGTGCTAGGATCGGTCGGATCGTGAAGACATACGACTACATCAAGCGCGTTGTCATAACGCTTCCGCTTACGGTCTACGAGGGTACGTAGACAACACTCTCCCCTCTTGTTGCTATGCATCTCCTAGATGGATCTTGGGTGTGCATAGGATTTTTTTGAAATTACTGTGTTCCCCAACATGATTTCCAATAAGTTGGTTGCTCGCTCCATTATTCCGGAGATCAGAGTCTTGGTCATTTTGCCCATGAGGCATGGTTCACACGTGTCAAATGATTCATAATCAAGAGACTCCAAAAGTCCATCTGGATGAAGTTTCTTCATGCGTTTGACACCAATGTGACCAAGGCGGCAGTGCCACAAGTATGTGGGACTATCATTATCAACCTTACATCTTTTGGCATTCACACTATGAATATGTGTAACATCACGTTTGAGATTCAATAAAAATAAACCATTGACCAGTGGGGCATGACCATAAAACATATCTCTCATATAAAAAGAACATCCATTATTCTCATATTTAAATGAGTAGCCATCTCGCATTAAACGAGATCCAGATACAATGTTCATGCTCAAAGCTGGCACTAAATAACAATTATTGAGGTTTAAAACTAATACCGAAGGTAGATGTAGAGGTAGCATGCTGACGGCGATCACATCGACCTTGGAACCATTCCTGACGCGCATCGTCACCTCGTCCTTCACCAGTCTCCGCTTATTTCGCAGCTCCTGTTTTGAGTTACAAATATGAGTAACTGCACCAGTATCAAATACCCAGGAGCTACTACGAGCGCTGGTAAGGTACACATCAATAACATGTATATCACATATACCTTTGGCGTTGCCGGCCTTCTTATCCGCTAAGTACTTGGGGCAGTTCCATTTCTAGTGACCATTTCCCTTGCAATAAAAGCACCGAGTCTCGGGCTTGGGTCCATTCTTTGGCTTCTTCCCGACAATTGATTTACCGGGTGCGGCAACTCCCTTGTCATCCTTCTTGAAATTCTTTTTACCCTTGCCTTTCTTGAAACTAGTGGTTTTATTCACCATCAACACTTGATGTTCCTTTTTGATTTCCACCTCCGCTGATTTCAGCATTGAATATAACTTAGGAATGGACTTCTCCATCCCTTGCATATTGTAGTTCATCACAAAGCTCTTGTAGCTTGGTGGAAGCGACTGGAGGATCCTGTCAATGACCGAGTCATCTGGAAGATTAACTCCCAGCTGAGACAAGCGGTTGTGCAACTCAGCCATTTTCAGTATATGCTCGCCGATAGAGCTGTTTTCCTCCATCTTGCAACTGTAGAATTTGTCGGAAACTTCATATATCTCGACCCGAGCATGAGCTTGGAAAACCATTTTCAGCTCTTGGAACACCTCATATGCTCCATGCTGCTCAAAACGCTTTTGGAGCCCCGGTTCTAAGCCGTAAATCATGCCGCACTGAACCAGGGAGTAATCATCACTACACGACTGCCACGCGTTCATAACGTCTTGAGTTGCTGGGAAAATGGGTGCGTCACCTAGCGGTGCTTCAAGGACATATGCTTTCTTGGCAGCTATGAGGATGATCCTCAAGTTACGGACCCAATCCGTATAGTTTCTACCATCGTATTTCAGCTTGGTTTTCTCTAGGAACGCATTGAAGTTGAGGGCAACATTAGCATGGGCCATTTGATCTACAAGACATATTGTAAAGATATTTTAGACTAAGTTCATGATAATTAAGTTCATCTAATCAAATTATTTAATGAACTCCCACTTAGATAGACATCCCTCTAGTCATCTAAGTGATACCTGATCTGAATCGACTAGGCCGCGTCTGATCATCACATGAGATGGACTAGTCATCAATGGTGAACATCTCCATGTTGATCGTATCTTCTATACGACTCATGTTTGACCTTTTGGTCTCTCGTGTTCTGAGGCCATGTCTGTACATGCTAGGCTCGTCAAGTCAACCTAAGTGTTTCACGTGTGTAAATCTGGCTTACCCCCATTGTATGTGAATGTTAGAATCTATCACACCCGATCATCACGTGGTGCTTCAAAACAACGAACCTTAGCAATGGTGCACGGTTAGGGGGAACACTTTTCTTGAAATTTTAGTGAGGGATCATCTTATTTATGCTACCGTCGGTCTAAGCAAATAAGATGTAAACATGACAAACATCACATGCAAATCATAAGGTGACATGATATGGCCAATATCATCTTGCGCCTTTGATCTCCATCTTCGAGGCGCGACATGATGACCTTCATCACCGGCATGACACCATGATCTCCATAATCGTGTCTTCATGAAGTTGTCTCGCCAACTATTACTTCTACTACTATGGCTAACGGTTAGAAATAAAGTAAAGTAATTACATGGCGTTTTCATTGACACGCATGTCAATAAATTAAGACAACTCCTATGGCTCCTGCCGGTTGTCATACTCATCGACATGCAAGTCGTGATTCCTATTACAAGAACATGATCAATCTCATACATCACATTTATCATTCATCACATCCTTTTGGCCATATCACATCACATAGCATACCCTGCAAAAACAAGTTAGACGTCCTCTAATTGTTGTAGCATGTTTTACGTGGCTGCTAAGGGTTTCTAGCAAGAATGTTTCTTACCTACGCAAAAGACACAACGGTGATATGCCAATTGCTATTTACCCTTCATAAGGACCCTCTTCATCGAATCCAATCTGACTAAAGTGGGAAAGACAGACACCCGCTAGCCACCTTATGCATCAAGTGCATGTCAGCCGGTGGAACCAGTCTCACGTAAGCGTACGTGTAAGGTCGGTCAGGGCCGCTTCATCCCACAATGCCGCCGAATCAAGATAATACTAGTAACGGTAAGTGAATTGAACAAATCATCGCCCACAACTACTTCGTGTTCTACTTGTGCATAGAATCTACACATAGACCTAGCTCATGATGCCACTGTTGGGGAACGTAGTAATAATTCAAAATTTTCCTACGTGTCACCAAGATCAATCTAGGAGATGCTAGCAATGAGAGAGAGGGAGTGCATCTTCATACCCTTGAAGATTGCTAAGCGGAAGCGTTACAGAATGCAGTTGATGGAGTCGTACTCGCAGCGATTCAAATCGCGAAAGATCCGATCAAGCGCCGAACAGACGACGCCTCCGCGTTCAACACACGTACAGCCCGGGGACATCTCCTCCTTCTTTATCCAACAATGGGAGAGGAGAAGTTGATGGTGAACTTCGGCAGCACGATGGCCTGGTGGTGGTGGAGCTCGTGGTTCTCCGGCAGAACTTCGCTAAGCACTACGGAGGAGGAGGTGTTGGAGGAGGGAGGGGCTGCGTTAGGGAAGGGGTGCGGCTGCCCTCCCACCCCCTCTATTTATAGGGTGAAGGGGAGAGGGGGCCGGCCCCCCTAGATTCATCTAGAGGGGGGGGCGGCGGGGGCCAAGGGGGGAGACTTGCCCCCCAAGCAAGGTGGGAGGCGCCCCCTCCCCCTAGGGTTTCCAACCCTAGGCGCCTTGGGTTCCCTCCCATGTTCAGCCCACTAAGTCCCCCGGGGCAGGTGGACCCCCGAACACCTTTCGGTGGTTCCGGTACAATACTGATAACCCCTGAAACTATTCTGGCGACTGAAACTGGACTTCCCATATATAAATCTTCACCTCCGGACCATTTTGGAACTCCTCGTGACGTCCGGGATCTCATCAGGGATTCCGAACAACCTTCGATAACCACATACAATTTCCCATAACAACTCTAGCGTTACCGAACCTTAAGTGTGTAGACCCTACGGGTTCAGGAACCATGTAGACATGACCGAGACATCTCTCCGGCCAATAACCAACAGCGGGATCTAGATACCCATGTTGGTTCCCACATGTTCCACGATGATCTCATCGGATGAACCACGATGTCGAGGATTCAATCAATCCCGTATACAATTCCCCTTGTCCATCGGTATGTTACTTGCTCGAGATTCGATCGTCGGTATCCCCATACCTTGTTCAATCTCATTACCGGCAAGTCTCTTTACTTGTTCCGTAATGCATGATCCCGTGACCAACTCCTTAGTCACATTGAGCTCGTTATGATGATGCATTACCGAGTGGGCCCAGAGATACCTCTCCTAATACAGAGTGACAAATCCTACTCTCGATTCGTGCCAACCCAATAGACACTTCGGAGATATCTGTAGTGCACCTTTATAGTTACCCAGTTACATTGTGACGTTTGATACACCCAAAGCACTCCTACGGTATCTGAGAGTTGCACAATCTCATGGTCTAAGGAAACGATACTTGACATTAGAAAAGCTCTAGCAAACGAACTACACGATCTTGTGCTATGCTTAGGATTGGGTCTTGTCCATCACATCATTCTCCTAATGACGTGATCCCGTTATCAACGACATCCAATGTCCATGGTTAGGAAACCACAACCATCTATTGATCAATGACCTAGTCAACTAGAGGCTCACTAGGGACATGTTGTGATCTATGTATTCACACATGTATTACGGTTTCCGGTTAATACAATTATAGCATGAACAATAGACAATTATCATGAACAAGGAAATATAATAATAACCATTTTATTGTTGCCTCTAGGGCATATTTCCAACAGCATCATCAGAGAGTAACAACCATGACAACGAAAGCACATCTCCTTCGAAATGGCCATTGCAACCGGCTCGAAAAGATCCAACTTGCACAAGCATATGAGTGTCGCCGCCAGGACAACCAAAGACAACTCCACTTCCACAATGAAGGACGCCATCACTACAGGAAACGAGGCCAAAGCCCAACGAAACTAGAACGACTGTCACCCAGGCCATAGTAGGAATGCCATTGGGGTGCAAACGCGGATACAGGGGAGTATGTAAGGCGCACAAGCAACAAGGATGACTTCAGTCACAACCAATGGTCAAGCATGGCAAATGAGCGAGGAAGAGATGGGAAATGCTCTCTAAGGCAACCCGACTAGGGAAGGCAAGGGCGAACTGCCATGAAAACAAAGTCACTCACGCAAAACCCAGCCACCAAGGACCAACGACCATAAAACGACCAACATCAAACCATATCTTGACCACAACTCAACGCCCATCACCCCATGCATAGGAATCGACGCGAGGTAGGAGGTTAGATGGTGGGAGGGTTGCCCGAGTCAAGATTGACCAAGAGGAGAAGCAGGGCAGCAAAATCGGCAGCAAGTCGCTTGACTCTAGATGGACATGGCTGAAGAAAGGTAGGAGCTAGCCCACCAATAACAACTAGATCTAACTCGAGAACCATGTGAGGAATCATACGACAAGAGTTTATTTTAATTGAGTCTCTGTTCCTCTTTCCCTTGAAATTGTGGGTCAAGTAGTGTTCGAGTCCAAGCCTCCATTTTATTCACATTACCATCTCCTCGCATTGCCTTGTTTCACACAAGAAGACGACAATGAGTATTCACTAAGCACACCAACTCTTGAACTGTCTCAGGTTGTCCAAGCCCCGATAGTTCCAACTTATACATATTAAATACATGACAATATACATTGATCCTCAGTTAATTCGGCTTAACTGGTACATATTAGAAATGTGTGGTCCCGTGCTAGGCAAAGTGAATAAATGCCAGGAATGTTAGACCAAGTGACTACAAATCGGAATTAATATCTCGTAAACATATATCATTGCTAGACTGCGTGAATGCAAGCGAGAAATAATATCTAGCAACATGTGTACTAGGATAAACTTGTTCTGACTGTAATGATTAAGTGCACCTTTTGTGACATTAGGCTCCTAGAATTAAATAATGAAATTGTGGGTTTTCTTGGAAGGGTATGTTTCATGAGGTTAGTATCATGAAATTCCAAGAGTAGTTACCATGAACTTCTCTCTTTTTCACTTAAAATGATAAAGGCACAAAATATCTAGGGAATTCACTCAAATTATTTTTACATAATTTTCCAGGAATTAGTACCATTAATTTATTGTTTTATATAAAAGACACATAACTTGTTTGAATTAATATCGTAAGTTTATAGCTATCTTTTCTCTTATGGAAAACATATCTTGTAAACAAAACACGATAGCACCAAAATAAATATTCACTTTTGAGAGAAAGGGTAAAAGTATAACTCTCATCCACGTTCAAACCAAAAGGTATACTCCAAATGGAAATCAACATATATTGAAGATCAGACGAATGGGAGACACGATTCCTGAATCCATATCTAGGCTAATGCCATAGAAATCTTAGTGCATGGGATTTGGTTTATGGTCTAGAAGGCGGTGTTCAATATACATAATATAAAATTTGATGCACGTTTTCTAATTGGGTAGTTTTAAGCACAAGAGGCTAGTTGAACAATCAAGTAATCACAGTGAGTAGAGAAGTGAAAATAGAGTAACTTGCATGGAAGTAAGGGAGTAGAGTAGAGAATGCAAACACTGGTGGACACAAGGATGCTTGTGGTTTGGATATTTGGCACTATCTTACATCCACGTTGATGGAGGCTTCAAGCCAAATGATTCTAAGATTCAATTGTCCTGTTTGTGATGCCCATCAAGTGTCCTACGGAGCACGACTGAGCTATTGATGACCCACAAATATAGGGGATCAATTATAGCTCTTTTCGATAAGTAAGAGTGTTGAACCCAACGAGGAGCAGAAGGAAATGACAAGTTGTTTTCAGTAAGGTAATGTCTGCAAGTGCTGAAATTGTAAGTAGCAGGGTAGTTTGATAGCAAGATAATTTGTAACGAGCAAGTAACAATATAGTAGCAAAAGTGCAGCAAGGTAGCCCAATCCTTTTGAGGCAAAGGATAGGCCAAAACGGTCTCTTATGATAAGCAAACCGTTCTTGAGGGCACACGGGAATTTCATCTAGTCACTTTCATCATGTTGGTTTGATTCGTGTTCGCTACTTTGATAATTTGATATGTGGGTGAACTGGTGCTTAGGTGTTGTTCTTACTTGAACAAACCTCCTACTTATGATTAACCCTCCCGCAAGCATCCGCAACTACGAGAAAAGTATTAAGAATAAATTCTAACCATAGATTAAACTTTTGGATCCAATCCCCTTACGGAATAGCGCACAAACTGGGTTTAAGATTCTGTCACTCTCGCAACCCATCATCTAATTTCTACTCCACAATGCATTCCCTTAGGCCCAAATATGGTGAAGTGTCATGTAGTCAACATTCACATGACACCACTAAGGGAATCACAACGTACATACTATCAAAATATCAAACACACACTACTGCAGGATGCTGCTAACACGACACTTCGATCAGACACCCTTTGAGAAACTATGTGCGATGCCATAATCACAAACGGTGCTGTATGAAAACCGTCAGAAACGTATAAAATATTTGCAATGACGGATGCATCAAACACGGTTCAGGTTTTAGTTGCGTGTGCGATGAAGGGCATATGGTTCAGTTCAATTAACTGTTTGTGATGAGGAGGAACAAAAGAAACGGGCAGCCAGATGAAGGTGTGTGCGATACACAGCATATCGTTCACTCGGATGAACTATTTGTGATTAGGCCACACAAAAGAAACGGGCAGCCAGATGAAGGTGTGTGCGATATACAACATACAGTTCACTCAGATGAACTGTTTGTGATTAGGCAACACAAAAGAAATGGTCAGCCAGATCAAGGTGTGTGGGATATACGACATGCGGTTCACTGGGATGAACTGTTTGCGTTGACACAAGAGTACAGAAACAGTTCAACTTAACAAGACGTGTGTGTTGTGCAATGGGATTGCATGCGGTTCACTCATCCCTTGTCGTCAGTGTGTGACCTCTGTGGCAACCGTTCGCTCCACAGGCGCCTCTTCATGTACCATGGCAACCGTCCACCGACTCTTCGCCTTTCCCCCTCAATTTGGAACTGCTGTCGCACGCTAGCTCTTCCTCCCTCCTCCATTTGCTTTCACCCTTCCTTCTGCCATTGTTTGATCATCTTCTCCATGGAGGGAACAAGCCGGAAACGACCCCGTTATTCTTGCCCCGATCTGAATGATGATGCGGTGGAGGAACTCATTGATCGGTGTGACATCATCACCTCGGCTCGCACGACAGGTTTGTTCAAGACCATTCTCGACTCAACTAATAACATCATTACAAGGAACCCAATGGTCCAGGAGTGGTTTGATCTCCCCTATATCCTCTTCGCCATGACCCTGCTGACTGGCGCGGGGACGAGGGAAGCCTCGCCTTGTGTAAGTTGATGCCGCTTGATAATGATATGTATGATGTTAAGATGCCATCGCTTGAGGGCAAGGCTTGGGCAGGCGCAAATGGAGATTGGGTTGTTTATATTGGGTATAACTACGAGTGGGAACTTGTGAATGTGTACACTTGTCACCGGGTTCCACTTCCAAAAATCTCAGTCTGCCTAGAGGTTGAGCACACATATGGTCTACGTGAGTTCAAATACGATCATGGTAACTGTCGTCTATGAAAGATAGCAATTTGTCGAGTTCCCAACCGCTCTTGGGATTACACGAACTATGAAGTTGTTGCTATCTTCAACAAGCTTGTTGCCTTCCTTACTTCCACGTCTCAATGGATATTTCTCAAAAACCAGTTTCTATACACAGATGAGTACTGTGATGCAATTCAATACGAGGATCTTGTGTTTGCTACCACCACTCGTGGCATTGTTTTTGCATGGAATCCTCATGATTTCGGTCTTCCGCCGTAATTATAATTGTTTCATCCACATGCATGTGGGTTAGCTAGTTTCCCTTTACTAATTAACCTTATTGTGTTTCCAAGGTCCTGTGGACATTCCACCACCTATACTTGAAAATTTTATTCACGAGCATGAGGACGAGCAGGACCCATACTCAGTGGCACCTGGCAACTTATTCCGATGGACCACCTCTTCTTATCTGTATACAGGGCACTGCTGATGTTACTAAGGAAGTAGGTGTTGTCTCGTATGGTCGCACTCTCCGGACCTATTCCAACATCCGTTGCAGGGTATTCGAGATGGATACTTGTGTACTAGAGCCAACGCCTTCTCCCTGGTTCAGTATTGAAAGTCTTGGAGGAAACTCGTTCTTCCTTGGACAAAACTATCCAATGATGGTGGAAGGCGATCCAGCTACTGTTGACACAACATTACTACCATTTATGAGAATCAACTATATCTATACCTCGGACATTACTATGCTTCCCTACCGTCCCAATATGGGTACTGAAATAGGCTGCTTTAGCCTGGATGATCAGTCATGCGTTGGTCTCGAGATTGACAGTAGCTGGCCCTTCCCAGAGAATCACTTCTGGTTCAAATCAAGCGTTTCCAACGCCGACGAGTGGTTGAGCTGAAGTTCATTTCATTGCTTTGTTATTTGTTGTGTGAGAAAAACTTTACTAGAATGTTTTGTTGGAAATGATCTATAATCCAACGTGTATCCTCGTTGTCATTGTGGGTTGATGACTTGTTGTATGTAATCAATGGTACATTTGCATATGCGTCCATGAACTCACGCCTGCTAGTGGTGTCCATATGAACAGTGCTAGTGATTTTAGTTGCAAAAACTAGATAGTGCTAGTGATTTGTAGCTGCATTTTTTGACAAATCGCAGTGTTACAAGGATACAAATGGCAATGTTACTAGATAAACAAATGTCAATCTTTCCAGTTTGAGAAATGGCAACATACCCAAAATGACAGATATGCAAATCTTACCCAATTGTTTGTACGTGGTTGCACACGGGTCATGCAAAACAACCGTTTGCGTTGAAGGGATGAAAAAATCCTGCTCGGCACATTTTCCCTTGGCTTCCTGGGGAAGCTGTTGTTTGCATATGGGTGTTCTAACTAAAACGTTTGTGATGAGTGTTTTATATTTAAAAACCATTGATGTTTTTTCAAAAGAAAATCGTTTGATAAGTCTATACATTAAGAGAGAAAAACGCAAGTTCGTTCAAACCATATCTTTCATTCAGTCACACTACGAATTTATATTCATATGATCGCGAATCCGAGATACAGTATTAAACCCCCAAAAAACTATTTCCGGCGACGGCGGAGGTGGTGTGCCGCGCCGTCGTTGTTGTTGTCATCCTCCAGGACGCCGTCGTTGAAGTCTTCAAGGCAGCACAAAATGTTCTTCACTTGTAAATCAAACATCATGTCATCGCGCGATCAACGGGCAGGGCGCGGGAGGACGGCAACAGGCGCCGCTGAGAGGTAGCGGTCAACGGCAGCATCCCATGCCGCTGGGGGGCGCACGGGCACGAGCGCGGCAGATTCAGCCAAACGCATGGGGATCGGCGCCGCAGTGGGTGGAGGGGCGCGCATGGGTGCGGTGGATGCAGCCAAACGCACGGGGGTTGGCGACACGGTGGGTGGAGGGGCGCGCATGGGCATGGGCGCTGGCGCTGTCATGTACACAAGCTCGCGTGGGTCCGTGGATACCTCGCTGACGCCCGCGGCTTCCAGCTCAGCGATAGTGCTCGGTGACCAGCCCGTCACTACTACAGGGATGGTCGCTGGCGCGAGCGCGTGGATGGGAGTTGGGATGGGAACGGGGGCAGCAACCGCTGTGGCCATCTCGTTCCGGGCCATGTCCATGAGGCCCCATTCCTCCTTATTTTCTATCTCCTCCGGCTCGGAGTCGACTTCACCAAACTAGAAGACTAGTGGCAGATGATCATTCTGCGCCATGGCGGTGGAGGTCTGCCGGGGGGAGGGGAATGGGAGGCGGACAGAAAGGCCGCCCGTATTAAACAACGGCTCAGGTGCCATTAATGGAGAGGAAGGCAGGCGGCCATGGAAGTCAAAGGGATTGCTTCCCAGTGAGCCTGCGCAGCGTAAAGCTCGCACGCTTCCCGGTGAGCCTGCACATTAGAGGACAGCTTGCATGCCTCTCGGTCAGCCTGCGCACCGAACTATGCTCGCACGCCTCCCGTTCAGTCAAGGTCAAGCAGCTATCTATACGGCACCTCCTACAGCCATTAAAATGAAGACACGCGGTGTCACGTGAATGGTTAACAGAACACACACGTTTTGAATTATACAAACGTTTGAGATATTAAGTGGCAGCTATTTTTTCAAAATGCCTTTGTTGGCTGTCATTATTTGAGTGCGCCTTCTCTCAAAATGGACATGAAAAATACCACATCATGTCGGGCGCCATTCCATGATAGCATGCCAAGTTTCATGAATTTCAAACGAGTTTTGGATTTACTAGAATTTGAAAACCAGGCATCTCAATGTTTTGTCGGCAATCAATGGTGCCCTGGTGTTTGAAATTCATTCCCATTTATTGCATGGGACCTAAGCATGCACCCAAGGACACAAATTTGATTTTTCAACCAATTTATATGCACTGGAGCATGTGCATGTAGTTCAAATTTGAATTATGCACATAAATGCATTGAAAACTCAGTTAATGCATAAAAATGTCCAAAAAGAACCCTGAAAAATCACAAAATTGACACAACACTCCTATTGTTCTATGTTGACACGAGAAATTTTTTGGAAGCAATAAGAGGTAGTGGATATCATTTCGTCCCCAAAGGTGGGACGTTCCCTACCGAAACCATGATGCTTGTTGTGAGAAGCTCTGGTTTGTGAGAAGCATATACCCAAACCTGCCCCAAACGGGACAAAATTTTTACCACGGCATTTTGATGCCGCTCCATGAAAGCATGCCAAGTTTCATGAATTTCAGACGAGTTTTGGATTTACTAGACTTTAAAAACGAGGCATCTCAATGTTTTGCCGACAATCAACGGTGCCCTGATGTTTGAAATTCATTCCCATTTCTTGCCTGGGACCTAAGCATGCACCCAAGGACACAAATTTGATTTTTCAACCAATTTATATGCATTGGAGCATGTGCATGTAGTTCAAATTTGAATTATGCACACAAATGCATTGAAAACTCAGTTAATGCATACAAATGTCCAAACAAACCCCGAAAAATCACAAAAATTAACACAACACTCCTGTTGTTCTATGTTGACACGAGAAATTTTTTGAACAATAAGAGGCAATGTATATCGTTTCATCCCCAAAGGTGGGACGTTCCCTACCAAACCATCATGCTTGTTGTGAGAAGCATATACCCGAACCTGCCCCAAATGGGACAATATTTTTAACACGACATGTTGATGCCGCTCCATGATAGCATGCCAAGTACCATGAATTTCAGACGAGTTTTGGATTTACTAGAATTTAAAAACGAGGCATCTCAATGTTTTGCCGGCAATCAACGGTGCCCTGATGTTTGAAATTCATTCCCATTTCTTGCATGGGACCTAAGCATGCACCCAAGGACACAGATTTGATTTTTCAACCAATTTATATGCACTGGAGCATGTGCATGTAGTTCAAATTTGAATTATGCACATAAATGCACTGAAAACTCAGTTAATGCATAAAAATGTCCAAAAGAACCCCGAAAAATCCCAAAAATTGACACAACACTCCTGTTGTTCTATGTTGACACGATAATTTTTTTGAAAGCAATAAGAGGCAATGGATATCATCCCGTCACCAAAGGTGGTACGTTCCCTATCGAAACCATCATGCTTGTTGTGAGAAGCTTATACCCGAGCCTGCCCCAAATGGGACAAAAATTTCACCATGGCATGTTCATGCCGCTCCATGATAGCATGCTAAGTTTCATGAATTTCAGACGAGTTTTGGATTTACTAGAATTTAAAAACCATGCATATCAACATTTTGCCGGCAATCGACAGTGCCATGTTGTTTGAATTTCATTCCCATCTCTTGCATGGGACCTAGAAATTCACCCAAGGACACACATGTGATTTTTCAACCAACTTTGGTGCGTTGGAGCATGTGCTTGTAGTTCAAATTTGAATTATGCACATAAAATGCCTAGAAAACCTAGTTAATGCATAAAAATGTCCAAACAAACCCTGAAAATCCCAAAAATTGACACAACACTCTTGTTGTTCTATGTTGACACGAGAATTTTTTTGAAAGCAATAAGAGGCAACGGATATCGTTTCGTCCCCAAAGGTGGGACGTTCCCTACCGAAACCATCATGCTTGTTGTGAGAAGCTCTGGTTTGTTAGAAGCATATACCCGAACCTGCCCCAAATGGGACAAATTTTTTTAACATGACATGTTGATGCTACTCCATGATAGCATGCCAAGTTTCATGAATTTCAAACGAGTTTTGGATTTACTAGAATTTAAAAACTAGGCATCTCAACATTTTGCCAGCAATCAACAGTGCCATGGTGTTTGAAATTCATTCCCATCTCTTGCATGGGACCTAGAAATTCACCCAAGGACACACATGTGATTTTTCAACCAACTTTGGTGCATTGGAGCATGTGCTTGTAGTTCAAATTTGAATTATGCACATAAAATGCCTAGAGAACCCAGTTATGTATAAAAAGGCCAAATGAACCCCGAAAATTCCAAGATTGAACACAACACTCCTTTTGTTCTATGTTGACACTAGAATTTTTTTGAAAGTAATAAGAGGCAACGGATATCGTCTCGTCCCCAAAGGTGGTACGTTCCCTATCGAAACCATCATGCTTGTTGTGAGAAGATCTTATTTTTGAGAAGCTTATACCCAAACCTACCCCAAATGGGGTAAAATTTTCACCATGGCATGTTGATGCCGCTCCATGATAGCATGCCAAGTTTCATGAATTTCAGACGAGTTTTGGATTTACTAGAATTTAAGAACCAGGCATCTCATCGTTTTGCCGGTAATCAACAGTGCCCTGGTGTTTGAAATTCATTCCCATCTCTTGCATGGGACCTAGGAATTCACCCAAGGACACACATGTGATTTTTCAACCAACTTTGGTGCATTGGAGCATGTGCTTGTAGTTCAAATTTGAATTATGCACATAAAATGCCTAGAAAACCCAGTTAATGTATAAAAAAGGCCAAACAAACCCCTAAAAATTCATTCCCATTTCTTCCATGGGACCTAAGCATGCACTGAAGGACACATATTTGTTTTTTCAACCAATTTGTATGCACCATAGCATGTGCATGTAGTTTAATTTTGAATTGTGCACCTGAAATGGCTAAAAAACCAGTTTAATGTATGAAATGTCCAAACAAACCCTGAATAATTTCAATTCTTTTACGACACACATACAGTTGCATGTTCACTACAGATAAAAGGTCTAGCAATTCAAACACCGTCCATTGCCGCTGTGACCCCATTATGTAATTCAAATCAAGATGAAAAATCAAGTATATCGCACACAATTTATTATCAACAACCGTGTGAGATGTAGTACAAAATATCTTGGAGCACCGTTGGTGTATAGTACGCCTATGGCTGACACGAGAAGGTGCGTCGGCTACAGTCCACAGCCGGCGTGTCAAGCACACTAGCTCGCTCCCCCAAAACTCCCACCTCTGCATCCCTCTCTGCTTCAGTCCGTTGATTCAAATTTTCAGTAGCCCTGACATTCTACTCCCGCCTCTGCATCCCTCGTAATGTCAAAAATATCTGCTCGCCCTTGATCCAAATTTTCAGTAGCCCCGCCTTGTTACTCCCGCCTAGTAAAATTTTCAGTTGCCGCAGTATTTCCTCAAACACAACCTCTGCTCACACAGACACACAACCCTCGAAACCATTGGTAGGTCGCTGCCATCGCTGGCGCCTCCATCCTCAACCTCTGCCAATGTGCCGGGGAGCTCTAGTAGCCAATGGCCAAAAAGAGGTTTATCGCGGCCTTTTTGCCCGATGCCGGTGAGGTGGCAGCCGAGGTGTCCCCGTCATCCTCCATGGGCCCGATCTGCCGTCGTCGGTCCCCTGATCCGCCCCTACGCCGGTTCGAGGACTTCCCCGTCCTCCCCCGGACCCGGCAACCGACAAAGTCCTACCTTGGGGTCCGGCAGCATCGATGGGGGACGTGGGTCACCGAGATTACAGATAGAGAGACCCACACCCGCCAACAGCTCGGTAGCTTCCACACGGCCGAGCTCGCGGCCATGGTGTACGACCGCTGGCAGGTTCGCTACCACGGCGCGGCAGCTAGGCTCAATTTCCCCTTCGGCACATGTCCGGTCCACATCGTTCTGCCGGAGCCAGGGGTGGTGAGCTCAGCTATGGCGCGGGAGGACCGCGAGGCGTGGGAGCATCTCGAGGCCAAGGCCGCCGACGAGGCCTACATGCAAGAGCTCTGCCGGAAGCACCCAGAGCTCATGGAGGCGGAGAAGGCGATCTTTGCCGGTGCGGAGGGCGGCGAGGTTATTGTGCTCTCCTCTGATGGCGAGGTCGAAGGCAGCGGCGACGGCAGTGCGGAGGGCGTCGAGGTGGGCCCCCAGGACGAGGATATCAACGTCGACGAGTGGAGGAGTGCTTTCCCCAATGACCCCGACAACAGTACTGGCCCGGACCCGGCTCACAACACACCGTACATGACAAGGAAGGATTGGCTCGACCTCTACTTCGATCGAAAGTAGTTTAGCTTAGTTTAAATTTATGTTTTATGTTCGGTTATGCAAAACTATCTATGTTTATGTTTGAATGCATGCTACTTTTGGTTGAACCTGCTTTGAACTTGATCAAATTGAAGTTTACAACCTTAAGTTTAGGGGATCGACTAGAAAAGGCTAAAAATTGCTGGAGTATATATATATATATACATACATATATATATATATATATCCACTAAGGGTTTTAGTCCTTTAACTTTTTAAGGATCACCTAGAGATGTCCTTATGACTTGTTTATTTCAGTTCTTCACAATGTGATGCTCTATATGTGCAACTATTTGCTGTGTAGTTCAATTTCATCTATAACTGTTTCAACAATACCACTATGAATTACGATATTTGGTTGTTGTTAAGGATATTGCAGTTAACATGCCTTTCATTTTTCAATTGTTGTTTAGCAACATGCATTGTACTGAATGACTAAATATGCAATCCCAGGCTACATAGCAATAAGGAAGAGTGTTACCTTAATGTTCTGATGATGTCTAGATATACATGTAATAAAATCTTGTATAATGGGATGGATGGAATGTTGTACTACATCATTTTTCAATTGTTGTTTAGCTTCTAATATTAGCTTGGTGCTTTTAGGTACACATATCATTGCCAAAGATCCACACTTCGACCCTTTCTGCGCATGGGGCAATGAGACATTCATGAACCAGCATCAAGTGAGGAAACTGATAAACATTGTTACTAAAATGGATCAAAAGATGTCAATAAAACTATTTGTTTACACTTTATGCAAGACAACAGTGAACTGCAGGATGGTAAGTAAGAACCCTCTAGCCTTCTTTTTACTGCCCATAATGAGTTGTGTTAGATGACAATATCTGAATCTTTTTTCTTTTGCAGTGCATCCTGAAGCATTTTGCTCAAGATTACCTCTCAAACTACATGATTGGCGGCCGGCCATCACAAGGGGTTGGACTAGAGTCCTGCATGCCTTCTGCATCCAGGAGAGCACAATAGGGCCATTCCGCTTCACCTTGTTCGGCAACTGGAATGTCTGTCGCCTCTTTCTTTACCATTTGTAATAGTACAAGTATAGAACCCTGGTACATCATTCTTTATTTGGTGCTTCTGTAATTCTTAAACATATGTACCTATGAATCGAATAATGCATTGGTTGTTTGAACCTGATGGATATGAATAAAGCTATAGCCTACTTTCAAGTTTAAATTAGGTACAATTTTAAATAGCAGCAGTTAAATTAGGGCGAAATTACGTTGTGCAGGTCATTATGGCACACACGGTTGGTAAAACACAAACGTTTGCGATATACACCATAATCTGAGACGGTTCACAAAGAGGAAACGTGTGCAAGCATGCACACAGTTGCCATTCGCAAAGCGTGTGTGATGTCAGACACTATCACATACGGTGCCGGAGAACTAAATGTGTGTGATTGCCTACCTATCGTACACGGTTTATAATCATGATCTGTTTGTGATGTGCCAGGCATCGTAAATCTCCCGTGCTTGGAATCTGCCTGGAAAGCTCCCGTGCCTAGAATCTGCCTGGTTTTAGGCAGAACCACAAAACTCCAACTACGATGGCAATGCGAGCACAAACGAGTAGCAAGGATGAAGCGTTTGGGATATTTGAGATATCAAAAACGGTTATACAGGGACAACTGTATGCATCAAGGCTCCCAATCCCTGACGATTTCTGGGCCATGTGGGAAGGACCCCCTATCGCCCACACTCACTTGGAGACGGTTCCATATGCCGTCGCGGAAAGGGGTTAAAAACCGTTTGTTTCGGACCGACGCACACTAGTGACATATCAAATTCACATGATTACTTGCAACATGATTTGTCCCGTGACCTCAAGAAGAAAGGTAACTACTCACAAATAATAATCATGCTCAAGATCATAGGGGTATTAAGTAGCATATTGGATCTCAACATATAATCTTCCACCAAATAAACCATATAGTAATCAACTACAGGATGTAATCAACACTATAGTTCCGGTAACAAGATTGAACACAAGAGATGAACTAGGGTTTGAGAGGAGATGGTGCTGTTGAAGATGTTGATGGAGATTTCCCTCCCCAAGATGGGAGAGTTGTTGGTGATGATGATGACAATGATTTCCCCCTCCGGGAGGGAAGTTCCCCCGGTGGAATCACTTCGCCGGAGGGCAAAAGTGCTCCTGCCCAAGTTCCGCCTCGAGGCAGCGACGCTTCGTCCCGAAAGTCCTCCTCTTATTTGTTCTAGGTCAAAAGGACTTATATACCAAAAGATGGGCACCGGAGGTGGGCCGAGGAGGCCACAACCCCCCAGGGCGCGCCAGGGGGCCCTGGCACGCCCAGGTGGGTTGTGCCCACCTGGTGGCCCCCCTCTGGTAGTTATTTGTTCCAATAATTCTTATATATTCCATAAAAATTCCCCGTCAAGTTTCAGCTTGTTTGGAGTTGTGCAGAATAGGTGGCCTGACGTAGCTTTTGCAGGTCCAGATTTCCAGCTGCCAGAATTCTCCCCCTTGGTGTATACCTTGCAAATTATGAGAGAAAAGGCATTAGAATTACTCCAAAAAGCATTATTATGGATAAAAGCATTATAAATAATAGTAAGAAAACATGATGCAAAATGGACGTATCAACTCCCCCAAGCTTAGACCTCGCTTGTCCTCAAGCGAAAACAGAAATCGAAAAACATGCCCACATGCTTTGAGAGAGAGGTGTCGATAAGAACAAAATACGGACATAGAAGCATCATGTTGATTATTATAATAGCAATAAAATTAAACATAGGACTTTTATCATATAATTCTCATGAATAAGTAATAGTTCATCACACAATCGAAGTATAAAGCAAAAACTCTATTGGAAGCGAACAAACTATGTTCTCAGTCAACTTTGCAACTACAATTCATCATCTTTTCAGGAAGAGTCACGTGTCGGAGCCTTTAGGCAAGTCCACATACTCATCCATCTTATAGTCTTCTATGATTGCTAACACTCATCTCATACCCATGAGCAAAACGTTTCAACCGGACACATAGAAAGATAGTGGCTTATGATTTTGCCTCCCAACATACTCACCTCAAGGGTGATGTCAACAATAATAACTCATGCAACCCATATTCAACTGGACATATGTGCCTAGATCTTTCCTCAACACATGATGCTTGCCAAAAGAGAAAGACAAAAGGAATAGAGAGAAAAACTTTGACTCTTGCATAAAAGTAAAAGATAGGCCCTTCGCAGAGGTTGCCATGCGCTTATTTGTTTGTATGCTCAATCCCTTAGTGCAAAAGAACGTCACGTTACATTACCCCTTGTGATAGCGACCTTTATTATACAGTCTGTCACTTTTATTCTTCACCATCACAAGTTCGTGCAACGCTCAATTTTCTCTTACACTAAATGATCTCACACTTTTAGTAGCAATTTTTATTGCCTTTTTGCACCGATGACAACTTATTTGAGGGATCTTGCACAATCCCTAGGTAGGTATGGTGGACACTTGAAAATAAGATTTGAGTTTAAGGGTTTTTGGATGCAAAAGTAGTATCTCTACTTACTGTAGAATTTTTGGCTAGCAAAGATAGGGGGCAAGCACCACATGTTAAAGGATCTATGACAATATGACTTCTATGTGAATATGAATAAACATAAATCATTAGGTTGTCTTCCTTCTCCAACGTCAACAATTTTGGCATATAATATTTTGTTGAGGGCTCACAATCACAAAAGATTTCTAGGATAGTATATTTATATGTGAATCTTCTCTTCCCTTATTAATTCTTTCATGAGTTGCATCATTGACTAATGCTATGTTTGTCAATCTCTAATAAAATTTTCTACTCATACTTTTCCTTATGTGGTGCCAGCACCTACCATAGGATTAGTATATAATCTTTTCTTTATTTATTTCCTTTCTTTTATTTGCAACATGAAAGTAAAGAAAGCAAAGCTCATAATAAACTTTATTGTATAACTTGCACAAGATTACAAGGATACATCACTAAGCAAGCTCTCAAAGAAGAAAGGATCGAACTAAACTTTTATTCAACTAAAGAAAAAGGATCAAACTAATGAAATAAGTAAAAGCAAAAAGATAGTGGGATGATACGATACCGGGGCACCTCCCCCAAGCTTGGCGGAAGCCAAGGGGAGTGCCCATACCCGATACTCAGTTATCCTTTGGTGGTGAAAAAGAAGGTAATGGTGGTGGTGAGAAGGTAGAAGGTTTGCCCTTCGCTTCCTCCAGCTTCTAACGGAGAATAAAGTTTTCCATCATCAACTCGCAATTATCTATCTCGAGTTTTATTATCCTCTTGCATAATGCCTCCATGCTCTCGTTTTTGAAAGGGGAGGAACCGATTCATCTTCTTCTTCTTCGGAGGTCCAGCTACAATGCCCCTCATCCCCGTAGGACTTGGAGTTTGCGATGAGATCAACAACGTAGCTCTCACCCTCTGAGTCTTAGGAAGACATATTTTCAGATCTAAGGAGAAAACAGCAAGAAAACAAAACAGAGGATTTCTCCGTGATACGGTGATCAACAGGTTCGGGAAGTATATATAGATTTTTTATCTTGGAGAACAAGTATATGGTAGAAAAATGGAGTATGGAAGGTGTCCCAGGTGGGAACAACCCACCTGGGCATGCCAGGCAAGCCTGGCGTGCCCTGGTGTCTTGTGCCCACCAGGGGACGCTTCCTGGAAGTTTCTTTATTCCCAAAATTCTAAAATATTCCAAAACTGATAAAAAATATTTCTGTGGATTTTTCGGAGTCCGTTTACTTACCGAATCACGTAGCTCCTTATTTTCACGATTTTGGAGTGTTCCGGAAGGACTCTTTTATGTGTTCTTCTGGTGTCATGGTTTGGATAATGTTGACACACGAACACATCAAGTGTACCCTCAACGCCGGGGGTGATGCACCGCAGCTCACGTCGAAGGAGACCCGACCGACAGCGCGATACGCAAGACAGTCGGCGGGCGCTTTTGCAGACCCGAAACCCCGCGCACCCGGGAGGGACCCCGTCAGGGATTCCGGTGGCTATGGGCTGCCCTAGGTCGATTCGCTCGCCTCTAGAGCCTCGTGGATCCGCAGCCCTCCAGCATGAAGAACTAGCGAAGAACGAGAAGAAAGATACAAGGGAGAGATAAAAAGTAGATGAACACGAAAAAGTAGTAGATGTGTTTGTTCGATTGTGTGTTGTTTAATCGGCCGACACCCCTTAGGTATACAAGAGGAGGCTGGACTTCCCGTGCAAGGAAAAGGTTTGGATTCACGTCCAAAACCCTAGTCAAATTCGGATTGGTTTTGTCCGAACTTTCCAAAACTGTTCGGTTTAAACTGGCTGCACCTTGCGGGTCCTTTTTGTGGTGGTAAACGATCTCGGATGGAAACGAGCCGAAAAGCAATCTTGACTGTTTTGACGAGACGAAAAACTTTCATGTTGATTGTTTTTTGATTTGAGGCCATCTTCTAGGCCAAAACGGTCACACAGAACACCTGTTCGCTCGCGCTACCCATCAGACCTATGTCTGGTGGGGCGCGCCAATGTCGCCTCGTGACAGGGCTGCACTCTGATAGCTCTAATTTTGCATACGAACTTGGATTGGGACGATTTTATATCAAAATTGACTGTTTCGACGAGATGCACAACTTCCATATAGAACATTTTTCCATCCGAGATCATCTGAATAACCTTTTGAGCCCATCTTCAACTTCTCGTCCGATTGACTATCACAGCCTCCAACCCGACAAGTTTTCCATCTGAGTAAGCTTTCCACACCGGCAATGTTTCTACCCGGCAAGCTTTCACACCGGCAAGGTTTCACTCCGGCAAGGTTTGTACTCCGGCAAGGGTTCCTCCCTGACAAGGTTTCTCCCCCGGCAAGATTTCACACCGGCAAGCTTCACACCGGTGATCTTTCTGTGCCGGCAAGCTTTCCACGCCGGCAAGCCTTCACACCAGCAAGCTTTCACACCGGCAAGATTTTATCCCGGCATGCTGCTTTATGATCGTGCCACTTTTGAGCGTCAACACATGCCCCCTGTTTTTCGGTAAAGCTAGTGTGCCGAAAAATACTTGTACCAAGTTTGTTCTAAGGACGATGTCAACACTCCATCGGCCATTTATATGTTCTTAGGACGATAAGTATATATCGGCCATGTCTTGTGTGAACTTTCTGATGCAAACTTGGGTGAAACCTTCTCAGCTTCATTAACAATCCGGTGATAAAGTTCCATAGATATGTATCCCAATGTCATCCTCCGAACCATATTGTTCACCCTTTTGCTAGAATTTTGTAGACAATCAACAATAAACTTTCTCCAATCCTTACTTTCGCCTGCATAAAAATTTCATTAGTGGCTGAAGCTGTGGACTCCAATTCGGCCTTACCTATGTTGGCAAGAATAAGCATCGGCTATTGATAGATGTGCAATACACCATGACCAACATGGTAGCCAAATGCTTGCTATGCCAACTCTCTCCAATTATCATGTCTAGATATATGAAGAATCTTAAAACAACCCATGGTAAATTTTACATCTAGACATACCTCAAGATAAACTAAAAGTGATTCGTCAAAACATTGATAACCATTGGATATTTGTTGCACCACTAGTAACGAATCACCGGAAGCCTCAATATGTATAACACCTATAGCAAGGCAAAGCTCCAATCCGAATGACAATGCATATTCGGCTTTGATCATTGTGCAAAAATATTTTAAGCAGCATGAGGCTTCACAAAATAGCACCATAAGGATATATATAAACAACGCCAACACCTTGGACATTATTACAAATTTAACCATCAATATATAATCTCCATGGTTCTAGAGAGATCAAGCTGAGATCAATATTATGCATGATGTCAATATGATGCTCAATAATAAAATCAACCATGATTTGGCCTTACATAAATTCTGAATACTAATAAGCCAAAGCACACCCAATCAAAACATAAGTTCACTTTGCAATTTTGGTGAATTGGTCTATGCATAATATCTTCAAGGGCATCAATTTGACAAATTCCTTTGAAAGCACTTATCTCAAACTAAGGACGATGTTAGAATACCACACCGGCCATTCTTAGATACATTCTTAGGGCGATAGATAAATATCGGCCATTACAATGAGGTCCATGTAGTATTCACCCACCAAGGTATGTATAGCCGAAATAAACAAATGAAATAGAAATAAGATATTTCGGCCCCTTTGTATTAGCAACAAAAATGTAACTAACCAAATGTATAGTGATTTGGTAATACTCTGTCATGATATAGAAAATTATGTTGCATCCATGGATCAAAATAAGTCCAGGGAGGGTAACTGATCATACCTATGGATGAATTCCATGGCAAAGGCATCAATGGCATTGTTGAAGAAAATGGATGATGTGCTAACCGAAGATTTTGATGTTGTGATCCACACCTTCGGCTTAATTGTTTGTTGCTTCCATTCTTCTCCTTCTTCACTTTTATTGTACTTGTTGCAATAGAAGCATGCCCATCATTTTTGTTATGAATGATCCTCTTGGGAACCCATGCCATGTTCTTTTGTCTCAGCTCTTGTGCACTAAGATTTTGTAATTCCTTCTTTTGACAATACGTTAAGCCGAGTGGGCATCTCGGCTGTAATTCTGTTTTGACCAACGGCAGTTCCTTTTTGGCCTTACACACTCTCAACTTCTTTTCTTCAGATTTGGCACTTTGACTCCATTGCCTTTAGTAGCCAATGTTAACACTTTAATTGGCTCTTTTTTATTTGAGATCAAATCTGAAGTTGCACTCTTACGACCATCTCTTTTAACACGGTAAACTTGCTTGACCACCTCTTTCTTCATCCTTGAGCTCTAGATCGATTCCTTATGATTGAAACGGTCTGTAACATGTGACTGTTCAGATATTGATCTTCTCAGAGCTGCATAATATTGGTGAGATGGTCTAAAATAAGATGGAGAATGTGCCCTTGTATCATACCTGTCCCATGATGGATATGTGTCGGGGAAACTGATCCATGAACACCTATGGGGCCGGTGGACCGAGCCCCTTTCGGTTTGGCGGGGGGGCGGAGATCACACGAAGAGCAGATCGAGGCGAAGCACACGAGCAGTTTACCCAGCTTCGGAGCTCTCCGGAGAGATAACACTCCTACTGCTGCTTGTCTGATTATCTTGCGTTCTTGCTCCAGAGAGAGAGCATAGTTTTTTTTCTGGGTTCCCAACCAGTCAAACCTCCCGAACCCCCTCTACGTTGCGCATGGGCCTCCTTTTATACGCTAAAGGGCTCACCGACAGGTGGCAACACAGAGAAGGGTACAAATGTAAAAAGTGAGGTGGTTGGTACAGTTACTTGTACAGTGCACCCTACCTAACCCTGACGGCAAGGGACAAGGGCATTAAATGCCCGTCTGAGTCGCCCAAACAGTGCAGAAAAGGACCGTTAGGGGCGCCACCGTTCGCCATGATGGCGATCTTGTCAGCTTCGCATGCCACTGCGCACCGCTGGCTGCACAGCCTCCCGCCACGCGCGCCTGGAGAGGCCCCTAGAGCGACACGTTGGTGGATGCGCTAGAGCGTGGGCACAGAGTGGCCGCCTGCCGCGGCAAGCGCCTTGCCGCTGCTGTTATCTTGTCGGGTCCGGAAGCTTGTCGCTCACCAGGCCTCGAGGTACCTTGGTTGGTCTTCCCGACAAGCTCCTCTTGCCGGGGCCTTGTTGCCTTGCCGGAGCGCGTGGCGCGTCGCGGCAAGTTCCTTGGAGTGCCTTGGTTGGCTTTCCCAGCAAGCTCCTCTTGCTGGGGCCTTGTCTCCTGGGCTTAAATACTTTGTTCTTGAATGGCTCCAAGGGAACCACGGAGGATCTTGGCGTTCGCCCGGCAAGCCTTGCCGCGGGGTGCTGCAACTGCCCGTGCACAAGTTCGGGGTACTAGGGTATCCCTATTCTAGTACACCAACAGGAGCCCCCGGGCCTGGGCCAGACATGGTGCCGAGCGCTGTTGGGCCAGGCCCAAGACAGGGCATGGGCACACGCGGACTGGGCCACGCCGAATCTTGCTCCGTATCCACCGCGCTCTCCCCTAACGGCACGCGTTGAATGCGGCGTCGTGGGAGAGAATGTGGGTGGTTCTTTATTCGGAAGGGCGAAACGTCCGCCCCATCCCTCTTTATAAACAAAGGAAACAGGGGCAGTTCGTTTCCCCTTGCTGGTTGCTACTATTCCATCCTCACAAACCTCCACCGCTCCCCCCTTCTTCTTGAAGCCGAGAGAGCAGCGCTCCGCCCCCCATTGCCACCAGCATCACCAACGCCGTCGACCTCCCCCACCACCTCCGCCATGGCTCCGAAAGCCGACAAGGGAAAGGGCGTGAAGTCGGCCGAGGCGCAGCGGCTCGCGGTGCTGCGGAAGGAGCGGGCGATCTTCTCCCCCCAGCTCGGCGCGAAGGAGCTGAGGGAGTACTTCTACCTCTTTTGGGCGACGGAGACGCGGGCGCATCCGCGCACGAGGGTACTCCCGGCCGCTGCTTCGGAACTGGCTCCAAACGGGTACCCATTCTTCGCGCTGTTCTTCTATTGCGGGCTCTGCCCGCCCTTCTCGGATTTCTTCTGCGATATCATGAACACCTACGGCCTCCGCCTCCTTGACTTCACCCCCAACACCGTTCTGACCATGGCAGTTTTCGCACATTTGTGCGAAAACTTTGTCGGAGTCCACCCCAATGTTGCCCTTTTCCGCCACTTCTTCATGCCTCGGGTAGAGAGAGGAGAGCCGCTTGCCGGAGGGATCGCCTGGATCTCGAGAGTCGGCAAGAAGGAGGCGTACTTGGAGGGTGAGATCCGCAGCAAGTGGGAGGAGTGGAGAGCGGAGTGGTGCTGGATCGTCGAGGAGAATCCGCAGCCCTTTACCGCCGTGCGCCAAGCTCCAATAGTGCGCGGCAATGACTGGAGCAACGTGGCCCCGGAAGACGAGAGGCTGAAGATCGCCATTACTAGGATCCTTCGCCTCAGGCTTGCTGGGCTCACTGTAGGTGCTGTAGGCGCAGATTTCCTCCGCCGCCGCATTGCCCCCCTGCAGGAGAGGGGGAGGCCCGCCTGGGAATTCAAGAACTCGGCGGACATCATGAGGCTGCGGCCGGGCCTCAACTACAACTTCACCGTCATGGAGCTGGATGCAATGCTCCTGGAGTTGTTCAAACGCGATCCCCAGCACCCATTCACGCTGCCGAGGGGCGTCGTTCCATTGTGCAATAATTCTTCGCTTGACCAGATCCGCGCCATGATGCCGTTGTGCGATTCACACGGAATCGTTCCAACTTGGCAAGAGCCTGCGGATGACGTCGTGCAAGCGTTCTTCGACAACTTGGAAGAAGTGCCGGTCCGCGCTGACGAGCAGAAGAGCCTCACCCGTGACACCACCGACAAGGAGCTGCAGCGCATCGCCACTAGGGCGGAAGAGGTTGCGGCCGCAGCTGCCGCGGGCGCGTTCGGGTTCACTGTGGAGGAGGCGGAGGCGGCAGAGGCGGCAAACCTCGCCGAGCGCGCGGAGTTCATTGGCGAGGAAAAGCCCGCCGGCTCTGAAGCTGAGCCGAGCGAGGCCGGCGAGGAAGAGCCCGAGCCTTCAGAAAGCTTGCCGCAGGCGGAGCCCCCGGCCCCGCCAAGGAGGCGTCCTCGCAGGGGCGCGGACGTAGCGGGGCGGCAGCCGGGTCAACAGCCGCCGAGCCGTGCGACACGCTCTACCGCGGCAAGCAATGTTGCCGCGGGAGCGCCTCACGCAGCAGCGGCAACTGGAGCGGGATCTTCCCGGGCCACCGCCACCGCCCCCGCCAAGCGGGCAAGGGATCCTACTCCTCCGCTCGCCGCACCGGAGGGGAGCCGGACTTCGATCTTTCCACGCTCAGCTCCGATGAGGAGGAAGAAGAGTAAGTTTCTTTGGTGCTCTTGTAGTTCTTCAATTTTGCTGTTTTTATCTTGTATCTGATTTGCTTCAATCTGGACTCCTTTCTTTTCAGGACGCTGGCCCAGAGAGCGGCGAAGAATGCCAAGGCTGCGGTGATTGTCATCGAAGATGACCCCACCCTGTCAGCAGGGGGTGGGTCCGAGACCACCTTGACGGACCCGGCAACCACTCCTCAAAGCAGCCCCCAGCGCAGCCCCCAGCGTAAGTTCATAGTTAGCTTTCTGCTGTCAGGCGCGCATGAGTGCTTTTTCCTTTGTTGATATCTTACTTGTTGATTTGTGTAGGAGCAGAGCAGCCATATCAGGAGCGCCCGGAAGCTGGTCCCGAAGTGCCATCTGCTTCGACTACGCCGCCAAGGGAGGAGTCCCCGGGAAGGGAGCGCTCTCCGGCAAGGGGGAACTCTCCGGCAAGGGGCAGTTCTCCAGCAAGGGACAGCACCGTCGATCCTGCGGTGGCCGAGACCGCAACTGCAGATCTTGGCACAGGTAATTCACTTGTCCAAAAACTTTCCCTTGGGTTCTTCTTCTTCTGATTTTCTTCTCTTGGATTTTTGATTGATTTTTCTCCCTTCTTCATTCTTCAGACCCATCTGCTGCTGAGCCAATGGAGACAGAGGGCGCCGGCGAGGAAGGGGCCGGTGCTGATGAGACGGCCGGCGAGGAGGCCACCAAGGCTGCCGCCGCAGAAGCCGGCGAGGGGTCGGGCGATCGCACTGACGACCCTGAGGCCGCAGGAGCGCCAGGCGCTACGCCGACCGCCGATCCCTCTGCCGCTGTTGCGGAGCCGGGCTCCGAGGAGCCCCAGCCCGGCGCCTACTTGAAGGCCGGCGACGATATCTTCATCAAGCTACCCTGGGCATCGAGCTCCAGGGCGCCGGTCGAGGGAGAAACTTTCGATGAGGAGGTGCTCGCCTCCGCTGGACTGTCGTTGGTCGACGTGCCCAGCAGCAGCAGTGGCGAGCCTGAGGAGGAGCAGCTGCTGCGGAAGCTGCTGTCACTCTACCGCGCACGGCAAGCCAAGCTGGCTTCCCGGGAAGCGCTTGTCGCGAAGGCGGGAGTTGATATGGAGAAGCGCGCGGAGGAGCTCCGGGGCCACAAACAAGAAGCTCTCCGGTCCCTGGCACAGGAGCGGGAGCGACTCGACGAGGAGCGCACGGCCTTCCTTCTCGAGAAGGCCGAAGCTGAGGAGGAACAAAGGCTGGCCGCCGAGAAGCAGTTCGCGCGAGAAGGCGAATTGGTGCAGCGGAAGGCCAACCTCGACAGCTACGAGGAGGAGCTCGCCGAGCGCGAGCAAGCACTTGGCGGGGCGCTCAAGGAAACAAAGGATGCTACCGCAACCGCAGAGGCCGCCAAGAAAGAGCTGGAGGAGAAGGTGGCGCAGCTGGAGGCCAACATCGAGAAGAGCGGCGAGGAGCTTGCCGCGCTCAAGCGTGAGCGTGAGAAGGATGCTGCCGCCCACAGTGAGCTACAAGGTCTTCTCGCTGAGAGGGGCAAGGAGCTTAGCGCCGCCAAGGATTCCAATGCAGACCTGAAGTTGAAGCTGGCCACGCTGACGCGGACACTGGACAATGCCAAGGAGCGGGAGAAGATCTTGTCGGAGAAGGTCAAGGCTGACAAGGCGCTGCTGGAGAGCATCGCAGTTACCCAGAACTCATTCAGAGATACTGTGGAGCACTGGACCGAGGGTCTGGTGAATATTGCCGCAGTCATCGACGAGGAGCTGGCGCAGCTGGGGATGGAGGACTTTGGGTATCCCTCCGATGAGAATCTCCAACCCAGCGCCAAGCTCAGCCTGTTCTTCAAGGGCGTGGCGACGGCACTCCAGCGGCTCCGGGAGAGGATTCCAAAGCAGCTGGCCGACGAGTCACGCAGAATCTGTGCTGGGGTTCTCCAGAAGGTGCTGATGAAGGTGGCCTTCCGCAATCCAGGCCTCAGCTTCACCAACGTCCTCAAGTCCTTGCCGCCAGATGCCGATCGGGACGCACTCAAGGCCCTTGTCGCACCCATTGTGGACAAGGTGAGCGAGATCAAGAGGGTTGAGGGCGATCGCGTAGACTAGGCCGCCCATTTCTTCTTTTCCCCTGTCGCTGCTAATCATGTTATGAAAAACAGTCTGTTAGAGCTGTGACAAGTTATCTTGTAATATAACTTTATTCCTGTTATCAATTGCTATGTTATTTCCTCTACTAGATTCCTTCCTTTGTATGTTTTTACCCTACGCTTCTAGGGAACTTGTCGGCGCAGGCACCCGAGCCGCGAGCGCTGAGTGCGGAACGTCAGCAGCCTGCTGGCGGCGCTGCTTCCGACAAGAAACCTTGTCGCGACTAGATGCAGCACACTTAAGTTGTTGAGCGGACTCGAAACAAAGTAAGGGCGCAACTAGCCACGAGTCGGTTCCTCCGCGCACATGTTTTCCATACAAAGCAGGTTCGTTCGAGGAAGATAACTCAAAAATTTAAAAACTGATTGCTCAAACTTTGGCAACTTAGCTTTTCTGTCGTTTGCTTCCCGGCAAGGCAAACCTTTGCTTGAACGACGCCTGGTCCATACCACAATCTTCTCCTTCCCCCCCCGGCAAACTGTGTGCGAGGGAACCTTCTTTTCCTTTGTTGAGAAAAAAAATAGAAGAGAAAATAATGATATGGAGCCCTTCGGCTCGTTATTGCTTACCAGATGTAGGTGCTGCACAAAGTGTCAGATAACGCATGCAAGAAAGAAACTAATGCATGAAATGGACAAGCTGCGCGGAGCACATGGGGTTTTACTTATGCACGGGATCTGCGCCCGGCTTTGTACAAAGGATTACATGCAACAGCGGCAAGACTTGTACAAAAGGTGGTTGCCGGAATGGGTTCCGGCAACCGCGCCCTACGGGAAAAACTTACGAAGATGTTCTATGTTCCAGGAGTTACTCACCGGAATGCCATCTTCGGTCTCAAGGCGGACAGCACCGGGCCTTGTGACTCGTTTCACCCGATAAGGGCCTTCCCACTTCAGCGTCAACTTGTTGGAATTCTTGGCGGACTGAACGCGCCGAAGAACAAGGTCGCCTTCCTCGAAGCTTCTGGCCTTAACTTTGCGGCTATGGTAGCGGCGCAAAGCTTGCTGGTATCGAGCAGCTCGTACAGCAGCCTGAAGACGATCTTCCTCAAGGAGCAGCGCGTCGTCTTGTCGCAGCTGTTCCTGCTCAAGCTCATCATAAGCGAGCACTCGAGGCGATCCGTATACGAGTTCCGTGGGGAGAACTGCCTCCGCTCCATAGACTAGAGCGAAAGGCGTCTGGCCAGTGGCTCGATTTGGCGTCGTTCTGATCGACCAAAGAACCACCGGCAGCTCCTCGATCCAGTTTCTTCCGCACTTGCGCAGCCTGTCGAAAGTTCTGGTCTTGAGCCCGCGCAGTACTTCAGCATTTGCCCTCTCTGCTTGACCGTTGCTTCTCGGATGAGCAACAGAAGTGAAGCAGACCTTGGCGCCAAGGTCTTGGACATACTGCATGAAGGTGCGGCTCGTGAATTGCGTGCCGTTGTCGGTGATGATCCTGTTAGGGATCCCGAAACGGCAAACAATTGACCTGAAGAACTTGACTGCTGACTGTGCTGCCACCTTCCTCACTGGCTGCACTTCCGGCCACTTTGTGAACTTGTCGATTGCGACGTACAAGTACTCAAAGCCCCCGACAGCTCGGGGGAAAGGGCCGAGGATATCGAGCCCCCAGACCGAAAATGGCCAGGATAAAGGGATCGTCTGGAGAGCTTGAGCTGGCTGGTGTATCTGTTTGGAGTGGAACTGGCACGCTTCACACTTGGTTACTTGTGTAGTTGCATCCTGGAGGGCTGTCGGCCAAAAGAAACCTTGCCGGAAAGCTTTGTCGGCAAGTGCTCTTGCGCCAATGTGGTGGCCACATATGCCTCCATGTATCTCTGCCAACAGCTTTTGTCCATCTTCCCGGCAAATACACTTCAATTTCACACCGTTGAGTCTTCTTCTGTACAGTATGCTATCGACAAACTGGTACATACTTGACTGCCGGGATACTTTTTCCGCTTCTTCTTGCTCTTCGGGAAGTTCTCCTGTCTGAAGGAAATGGACAATCTGCTGTGCCCATGCTGGAGCTTGTGGCTCGACAACAGGGACTAAAGGCACATCTGCTGCTGCGGGAACATCCGCTTCTACGGCAAGGACTTGCGGCCCTGCCGGAGCTTGATGTTCCCCGGCAAGCTTGCCGGAGCAAAACTTGCCGGGAGCGTCTGCTTCAACGGAACAAACCATAAGGCTTGCCGGAGCAGACTGCCCCTCAGCACCCTTGGTGTTGATCTTGGGGACTTTCTTGGTGGCGGCTTCGGGGAGCTCTGCCGGAAAGTAGTCACCAGAAATCAACTTCCTCTTTTTGCTTTGTCCAGTTGATGGTGTTACGGATGGTTGAGTCAACTTGAGCACAAAGATCCCTGGTTCCACAGGTAACTTTAGTGCGGCGCACTTTGACAGGCCATCAGCAATGTCATTCTGAGCTCTTGGGATATGCTCCATCTGTAGGCCGTCAAAGTGATCTTCTAGCTTCCTCACTTCATCAACATATGCTTCCATCAATGGACTCTGGTAGTTCTTGTTCACTTGGCGGACGACAAGCTGTGAGTCACCCCTGACAATGAGCTTCTTGATCCCAAGGTCTGCTGCGATCCTGAGACCGGCAAGCAATCCTTCATACTCTGCAGTATTGTTGGTTGCTTGCTCCTTGGGAAAGTGCATCTGGACTACGTACTTGAGGTGCTCTCCGGTGGGCACGACAAGCAGCACGCCCGCACCGGTGCCTTGCAGCGAGAAGGCACCATCAAAGTACATCAGCCACTCTTTGCTTGCCTCTTTGACGGGGATGCTCGTCTCTGGAATTTCTTCATCTGGTGTTGGCGTCCATTCTGCTATGAACTCTGCCAATGCTCTGCTTTGGATAGTTGAAGTGCTCTCAAACTTGAGGCCAAAGCTTGACAGTTCCAGCGCCCACTCGACAATCCTGCCTGTCGCTTTTGGATTTTGCAGTATCCTCTTCAGCGGAAAGTGAGTGACGACTGTGATCTCATGTGCTTGGAAGTAATGGCGCAGCTTTCTCGAGGCCATGAGGAGGCCGAAAAGCAACTTCTGCACACCAGAGTACCTTGACCTAGCCCCCTGTAGAAGGGAACTGACAAAGTAAACTGGACGCTGCACCATTCTCTTCTGCATCTTATCATGCTCCTGCGCAGATCCATCTCTGTCAGGACCAGAGCTTGTCGGTGAAGCCCCCTGCTTGTCGCTGGATGCATCTGCCGTGGTTGCTGGCTCATCATCTGCCTCCCTCTCCGCCACTAACGCAGCACTAACCACTTGATTGGTTGCCGCTATATACAACAGCAACTTCTCTTGCGGCTTAGGTGCGACAAGTGTTGGAGTGGAGGACAGGTATCTCTTCAAGTCCTGCAGCGCAGCCTCCGCCTTCGGAGTCCATTTTATTGGACCTGCCTTTTTCAAAATTTTGAAAAATGGCAGGGCGCGCTCAGCAGATCTAGAGATAAACCTGCTAAGAGCAGCCACGCAACCGGCAAGCCTTCGTACATCCTTGACGCGCTTTGGTGCTTCGATCTGCTCAATGGCCTTGATCTTGTCGGGATTGGCTTCAATTCCCCGCTGAGACACGAAGAACCCGAGAAGCTTGCCGGAAGGGACTCCAAACACGCACTTCTCGGGGTTAAGCTTGAGGTTGATCTTGCGCAGATTTGCAAATGTCTCGTCTAAATCTTGAATCAGTCGCCCTGTTCTTGCTCTTGACCACTATGTCATCCATGTAGGCTTCCACATTTCTGTGCATCTGCGGCTCAAAAGCGTGGTGGACTACCCTTGCGAATGTTGAACCAACATTCTTCAAACCGAAAGGCATCCGTATGAAGCAGTACGTGCCACACGGGGTGATAAATGCGGTTTTCTCTTCATCCTCTTCTGCCATGAAGATCTGATGGTATCCTGAGTATGCATCAAGAAATGAAAGCAAATCACATCCGGCTGTGGAGTCAACAATCTGGTCAATGTGCGGCAAGGGAAATGGGTCTTTGGGACAAGCTTTATTAACATCAGTGAAGTCAGTACAAAGCCTCCATTTCCCGTTAGTCTTGCGCACGACAACAGGATTGGCCAACCACGTGGGATGGAGCACTCCTCTGACAAGGCCTGCTGCTTCCAACTTCTTGATTTCTTCTGTGATGAATTCTTGGTGCTCCACTGCCTGTTTCCTGACTTTCTGCTTGACGGGCCGCGCATGAGGACAGACGGCAAGGTGGTGCTCAATTACTTTCCTGGGAACACCGGGGATATCAGACGGTTGCCACGCAAACACGTCGACATTCGCCCGCAGGAAAGCAACGAGCGCGCTTTCCTATTTGGGGTCAAGAGTGGCGCTGATGGTGAAGGTACCACCAGTGCCGTCCTCCTTGGCGGACACCTTCTTGGTCTCAGGTGGAGCTGTCATTGCCTTCTTACACTTGCCGGTGGAGCTCGATGGTGCGTCCTCGACGGTAGCGCAGCACTCCGAAGAGGTGCGCTTGCCGGAGTGGGCATCAGAGCTCTTGCCATACTTGGTCTTCTTCTTCCCCCCCGGGAGCTTCAGCGGCAAGTGTCTTGCGTTCTGCTGTGGCTGCTGCTTCCCGGTAGATCTTGTCGGCACAGATAAGAGCATCCTTCTTGTCGCCAGGGACAGAGATAACACTTATCGGGCCTGGCATTTTCAGTACGTTGTACGCATAGTGAGAGGCTACCATGAACTTGGCGAGTGCCGGACGGCCAAGGATTCCATTGTAAGGTAATGGAAAGTCAGCAACATCAAACGTGACCCTCTCAGTCCTGAAGTTCAGCTCGCTGCCAAATGTTACCGGCAACGTGATCTTTCCCTTCGGCTTGCTCCTTCCTAGGTTGATTCCTTGAAATGTACCGGTCTCTTCGAGCTCGCTGTCAGGGATCTGGAGTTTCTGGAGCACCGCGGAGGAGATCAGGTTCAAGCCGGCCCCGCCGTCAACTAGCATCTTAGTGACCTTGAGGTTACGGATTGTTGGTGACACCAACATCGGCAAGCACCCGACTGCAGTTATGCGATCAGGGTGGTCCTCAATATCAAAGATGATAGGCGTGCTGGACCATTTCAGAGGCTTGCGTGACTCGACGGGTGGTTCTGCTGCATTAACTTCCCGCACCCACTGCTTGAGCTGACGGTGCGAGGTATGCAGAGAAGCACCACCGTCAACGCACAGGACCTCTGTGGCTTTCTGAAACTCCTGCTCATCAGTCTCCTCATCATCCATGTCTTCATCATCGTCGTCATCTTCATCCTTGTCGCGGCCGCGAGGAGGTCTGTCTCCTTGCCGCTGCTTGGCCTTGCCGCGGCGTCCTCCTCGGCCGGGACGTTTCTTGCCGGATCCCCCAGCACCTTCCTGGGCCTTCTCCTTGTCACGCCGCTCGTATTCAGCTTTCTGTTGCTCAACAAGCTGCTCGACTTTCTTGCAGCTCTGGAGATCATGGCCCTTGGTGCGGCGGATCTTGCAATACTGCTTGTTGGTGCCGTCCTGCTTGTCGGTGACTGCCACCTCCGCGGCAACCTCCTTGCCGGAGTCACCAGCTTTGGCTTTCTTGGCGCCACCACCGTTGCCAGACTGCTCAACAACTAGCACCTCTTTGCCTTTCCTCTTCCTGTTGTTCCGCCGCCGGTTTTTCCTTGACGGGGCAGCATCTTCACTGTCAGATCCTCCCGCTCCTACATTCTCTCCGTGGAGTCTCCTCCCTTCCTCAGCACGTGCACACTTGTCGGCCAATGCATATAACTCACTGACGTCCCTGATCTTGCACATCGCCATTTCCTCCCGCATCCTGCGGTTTCGCACGTTCTGATGGAACGCGCTGATCACCGCGGCAGGGTGGACGTCTGGGATGTTGTGCTGCACACTGCTGAATCTCTGAATGTACTTGCACAGGGGCTCTCCTTCCTTCTGGGCGAGCAGATGAAGATCACTCTCCTGGCCATGAGGCTTGTGTCCGCCTGTGAAGGCGCCGACAAACTGATGGCACAGATCAGCCCAAGAGGATATGGAGTTGTCCAGCAAGTGCATGAGCCAGGATTTGACGTTGGGCTTGAGCACCAGCGGGAAGTAGTTGGCAAGGATCTTGTCATCCCGTCCCCCGGCAGCCTGCACCGCAATGGTGTAGATGCTGTGGAACTCCGACGGATGCGTCTTGCCGTTGTACTTCTCCGGTACGTCTGGCTTGAAGTTCTTCGTGCTAGGCCACTGGACTTGCCGCAGCTCACGAGTGAATGCAGGGCAACCTACCGCGTACGGCAGATCGCCTGGTTCCCCTGGCGCATGCATGTCAACAGAGGGCCCAGCGCGCTTGTCGGATTGACGTCGCGCTTCTCTTCGGCGCTCGATGCGAGTTCGAGCGTCTTCTTGTTGTCGATCATGAAGAACTTGGTGCTGATCGCGACGAGCTCGTGGATCCGACGATGCGGTGGAGTCCCTGTCGAGGTGGATCCGGCGAGTCGGCGATCTTGGCCTTCGGGGTGGTGATTGCATGGTAGTTGCAGCTCCACCCGTTTCGTCGCCACCGGCTCGCGCCCGGCAACCCTGCCGTGGCGGCGACGCGCTCGGCCGCCATGAAGTGTCGCCGTTGGCGTAGCCGATGAGACTCTGAATGGTGGCCCTCCATTCGTCAATCTTGTCCGACGTCGGAGGGTAATTTAGGAGCAGTTGAGCCCGCGCCAAAGCTTCTGCTGGAGTGGTGGGTGGCAGTGGTGGACGGCGCGAGGAGCGGGACGTGCTCGGACTTCTAACTATGTTAGAAGGAGCAGTATCCTGTCCAGGTGACCGTGCCCCGCTCATGCCAGCACGCTAGCGTGCATGTTGGTCTTGAGCGCCTCGAGATCCACCAGCTTGGTCTTGGCCTATCATGCATATGGCACTGCAAGTGCCATGACGCTGTTGGTCTTGCGCCTCCTGAGAGTGGCGCGGAACATGTACAGTCGCCGAGGTTTGTGCAGCCTTGTCCTTGGACCTGGCAGCATCATAAGCTTCCTCGTCGACGTCCATTCTTCCGCCGGCGTCCATTCCACCACCCGTTTGCTCCAACGGCGGCGGAAGTGACGTGGACGGAGCGGCTGCCGCCGAAGTCTTCTTCTTCGGTGGCATGTTGATGAAGGGAATGAAGATCTAGCTCATGTGAACACCGGATCAGGTTCACACAATCTCGACGCCCCCTACCTGGCGCGCCAAAGATGTCGGGGAAACTGATCCAGGAACACCTATGGGGCCGGCGGACCGAGCCCCTTTCGGTTCGGCGGGGGGCGGAGATCACACGAAGAGTAGATCGAGGCGAAGCACACGAGCAGTTTACCCAGCTTCGGAGCTCTCCGGAGAGATAACACTCCTACTACTGCTTGTCTGATTATCTTGCGTTCTTGCTCCAGAGAGAGAGCGTAGTGTTTTTCTGGGTTCCCAACCAGTCGAACCTCCCGAACCCCCTCTACATTGCGCATGGGCCTCCTTTTATACGCTAAAGGGGTCACCGACAGGTGGCAACGCAGAGAAGGGTACAAATGTAAAAAGTGAGGTGGTTGGTACAGTTACTTGTACAGTGCACCCTACCTAACCCTGACGGCAGGGGACAAGGGCATTAAATGCCCGTCTGAGTCGCCCAAACAGTGCAGAAAAGGACCGTTAGGGGCGCCACCGTTCGCCACGATGGCGATCTTGTCAGCTTCGCATGCCACTGCGCACCGCTGGCTGCACAGCCTCCCGCCACGCGCGCCTGGAGAGGCCCCCAGAGTGACACGTTGGTGGATGCGCTGGAGCGTGGGCACAGAGTGGCCGCCTGCCACGGCAAGTGCCTTGCCGCTGCTGTTATCTTGTCGGGTCCGAAAGCTTGTCGCTCACCGGGCCTCGAGGTACCTTGGTTGGTCTTCCCGGCAAGCTCCTCTTGCCGGGGCCTTGTTGCCTTGCCGGAGCGCGTGGCGCGTCGCGGCAAGTTCCTTGGAGTGCCTTGGTTGGCCTTCCTGGCAAGCTCCTCTTGCCGGGGCCTTGTCTCCCGGGCTTAAATACTTTGTTCTTGAATGGCTCCAAGGGAACCACGGAGGATCTTGGCGTTCGCCCGGCAAGCCTTGCCGCGGGGTGCTGCAACTGCCCGTGCACAAGTTCGGGGTACTAGGGTATCCCTATTCTAGTACACCGACAATATGGATCTATATGAGCATAGGGAGGGATCCACGGCATTGGCATCGGCGGCCCAAAATAAGGAAATGAATATGTTGCATTAAAATTCTCACTTTGCCAATACCGATCCTCATATTTGCGCCTTTGGGGGTGATCTTGGTTTCTTTGCATGATTGGGCTGATAAGCATTCTTCTCTTCACTCTTCTTTTGATATTTATCCAATAGATCAACGAAGGTGATTTTTGATCTCTTACACTTGCGCTTATTTCGGCCTTTGTTTCCTTTTGGTTTGCTTTCATCGATCATTGGATTTGCTTGCTGCCCCCCAGTCCTTGGCGTCTCCATTGTAGCTTCGATGGAATTATTGCCCTCAAGATTATGTTCATTATGCTCTTCGACAACTTCTTTACTTGAAAGCTTGATCCCATCACCTGCAGTTTTTACCTTCTCTCCAAATGGATCGGCTTGAAGCAGCCGATGCAAAAACTTTCTACCATCGGGACCAATCGGAATAGACAGGTCATCTCTTGGTGTCTCAACAAATTTCAATCGTCCTTTATCAATGGCCGATTTAACTATTTGACGAAACATGTTACAATCCTCAAAATTATGCTTGGACGAATCATGCAACTTACAATACATTCGTCCCTGGACAGATGGCTCAACATGGTGATCAAGAATTCTAATATAATTATTCCTCAACAACAAATCAAAGATTTTATCATACATGTTTGAATTAAAGATAAACCTTTTATTTTCTAGCCTATCTTGATGTGAGAATGGCTTTAGAATTAAGCAAACGAATGGTTCAGATTTTGCACCACACCATTAGGCTATGCATTGTATTTTGCACTCTATTTCCGATGTCTTTGGGTAAGATATTATACTAGCATCGGTTTTCTCAACAGAATTTAACCTTGGCTTTAAATTTCTAAAACGAAAATAGTTAGAACATACATGTCTCAATTGATACCAAGTGCAAGCCAAGTATGAAATAAGAAAAGCTACCCAAATAGATATGAACTTTAGATAAAGCAACGGGGAAAGCTTCGGCTGTAATAATAAGTCACTATCGGTCTTTATAAATGGCGTAATGGGTTGACCGATATGCTCAATAACAACTTTATTGCTAGCAAGTAAATTACACTTCTTCATTGGTCTTTCAAAATTACTTATGAGGATTTTTCTAATAGATGCATCAACAATAAAGTCCTGACCAAATCTGACAATAGGTAAATTATTTGCTAAACATACCTCTTCAAATATGTTGGGAGAGCACGATGGTGGTGTGACTTGAACAATATCTTGCTCCGCCTTTGGATGGCTCCCCAACGCCTCTTCATCATCTTTTTCTTGATTCCGTGCATCATTACATTGAAAAATTTTGTTGGCCGAACTTTGTTCAGCTACTTGTTCTTGTCCTTGAAGTTCATCAATTTCTCTGGCACGAAACTCATAGGGCAGGAAGTAGGTTCCATTAACTTTAGAAAAATCAAGTATGGTCGCTTTGCTATGCTTGCCATGCCCTTTCTCAATAATGCTTGCCTCTTTGCATTTGATGGATTCAGAATATATACTTCTTGATTTGGCTCTTTTAACCGGAGCACTTTCATGTTCTGAATCATCTTTCTTTACATTGCTTCTACCAATTGGCAATGCTTCTTTCACTTGAGCCAATTTTGTTTCTTTTTGTTTCTGGCGGCGAGCGGCGAAATTGGCTTTAATCTTTTTCTCAATTACAGCCCACTTCGGATACGATTGCCTCCCAATGCTTTTAGATTCTTTCGGCAATGGCACATGGGTGTTGCCGAAACTTTGCAATTGTGTAGGGGCTGTATAATATGATGTAGTATTAGGTGAAGGCATATGCATTGTTGTAAAACCATATTTTTGCTCGCCAATTTTATCAATTGGCAAAGATTCATCTTCTTGTAAAACTCTAGCTTTTATTGCAGCATAATCAGGAAACAACCCCTTTTCATATTGTTCAAGGCAAAGAGCACTAATCCTCTTGTTTTGTGCCAAGCTCTTTTTAAATGCAGCCACAACCGCTTCTGGAAGGGATTGCTCCGCAACGCTTTCAGATTCTTTCAGCAATGATTCGTGAGTGTTGCCAAAATTCTTGAATTGCGTAGAGTATGCATTATATGCTATAGTATTTGATGACAACACATGTGTTCCTGTAAAATTTTCACTTATTCGGCTGTGACCATGAAGATGCGGGGCCGAATTATGAACATCTACAGTTGCATACGGTGCTGAAAAATTACTAACATGATGTGTAGCATATGATGGTTGAGAGTAACTGGCCAAATAGCTAGTAGTAGAATGGCCAATTCTCCCATCCATTGGCAAGGTTGGATTCACATATTGCAAATCAGTTGCCGATGAATAAAAAGGTGAAACACTTTCTTGTATGCTATTGGAAATTTTAACATCAGGAGTTTCAAATCGATTAACCAAACTCATCATGTTGTTCATCGGCATATGGATTTGTGGGGTTGCCGATGCATGAGAGTTTGGATACATATGTTGTACGTTGCTAAAATCATAAGAATTTGAATCATGAAAATTGTTTTGCATCGGCCCTTGCGCATAATTAGATGCATGATTGATAAAACTAGGACTAGCCGATACATTATGCTCATTAGGTGATCCAGCAACAACATATGAATTATTTGCATCTACAAAGAGGAATTCGGTATTCATATTACCTTTGTAGATTTCAGCAACTTGATGACGATCTCTTCGTAGCAAGAACGGGCCAGAGACCGTTCGAAACTTCGTCCCCATCGGAGTCGCCAAAAAGTGTGTTGACACACGAACACGTCACGTGTACCCTCGACGCCGGGGGTGATGCACCGCAGCTCACGTCGAAGGAGACCCGACCGACAGCGCGACACGCAAGACAGTCGGCGGGCGCTTTTGCAGACCCGAAACCCCGCGCACCCGGGAGGGACCCCGTCAGGTATTGCGGTGGCTATGGGCTGCCCTAGGTCGATTTGCTCGCCCCTAGAGCCTCGTGGATCTGCAACCCTCCAGCATGAAGAACTAGCGAAGAACGAGAAGAAAGATACAAGGGAGAGATAAAAAGTAGATGAACACGAAAAAGTAGTAGATGTGTTTGTTCGATTGTGTGTTGTTTAATCGGCCGTCACCCTTTAGGTATATAAGAGGAGGCTGGACATCCCGTGCAAGGAAAAGGTTTGGATTCACGTCCAAAACCCTAGTCAAATTCGGATTGGTTTTGTCCGAACTTTCCAAAACTGTTCGGTTTAAACTGGCTGCACCTTGCGGGTCCTTTTTGTGGTGGTAAACGATCTCGGATGGAAACGAGCCGAAAAGCAATCTTGACCGTTTCGACGAGACGAAAAACTTTCATGTTGATCATTTTTTGATTTGAGGCCATCTTCTAGGCCAAAACGGTCACGCAGAACACCTGTTCGCTCGCGCTACCCATCAGACCTATGTCTGGTGGGGGGCGCCACATGTCGCCTCGTGACAGGGCTGCACTCCGATAGCTCTAACTTTTGCATACGAACTTGGATTGGAACGATTTTTATATCAAAATCGACCGTTTCGACGAGACACACAACTTCCGTGTCGAACATTTTTCCATCCGAGATCATATGAATAACCTTTTGAGCCCATCTTCAACTTCTCGTCCGATTGACTATCACAGCCTCCAACCCGGCATGTTTTCCATCCGAGTAAGCTTTCCACACCGGCAATGTTTCTACCCGGCAAGCTTTCACACCGGCAAGGTTTCACTCCGGCAAGTTTTGTACTCCGGCAAGGGTTCCTCCCTGACAAGGTTTCTCCCCCGGCAAGATTTCACACCGGCAAGCTTCACACCGGCGATCTTTCTGTGCCGGCAAGCTTTCCACGCCGGCAAGCCTTCACACCGGCAAGCTTTCACACCGGCAAGATTTTATCCCGGCAAGGTTTTCGCCCCGGCATGCTACTTTATGATCGTGCCACGTTTGAGCGTCAACAAATAATATTACTTTCAATATTAATGGGTGTACCTGAGATATAATGGTTTATTCGTTGCCCATTGACAAACTTCGGGTTAGTACCTTTGGAATTATTTATTTTGATTGCTCCATACCGGTAAACCTCCTCGATGACCTATGGGCCTTCCCATTTTGAGAGGAGTTTTCCTGCAAAGAATCTCAAACGAGAGTTGTACAAAAGAACATATTCTCCAACATTAAACTCACGCTTTTGAATTCTTTTGTCATGCCATCTTTTTTATTTTTCTTAAATAATTTTTCATTTTGATAAGCTCGGGTTCTCCATTCATCTAATGAGCTAATATCAAATAACCTCTTTTCACCAGCAAGTTTGAAGTCATAATTGAGTTCTTTGATTGACCAAAATGCTTTATGTTCTAACTCAAGAGGCAAATGCCATGCTTTTCCATAAACCATTTTATAAGGAGACATACCCATAGGATTTTTATATGCTGTTATATAAGCCCAAAGTGCATCATCTAATTTCTTAGACCAATTCTTCCTGGACCTATTGTCAGTCTTTTGCAAAATTAATTTTATTTCTCTATTGCTAAGTTCAACTTGGCCACTAGATTGAGGATGATAGGGTGATGCAATTCTATGGTTAACATCATACTTGGCAAGCATTTTACGGAAAGCACCATAAATAAAGTGTGAACTATTGGGTTTCGTAGTAATTTCAAAAAATTTCCTACGCACACGCAAGATCATGGTGATGCATAGCAACGAGAGGGGAGAGTGTTGTCTACGTACCGACGCAGACCGACTGCGGAAGCGTTGACACAACGTAGAGGAAGTAGTCGTACGTCTTCCCGATCCGACCGATCCAAGCACCGTTACTCCGGCACCTCCGAGTTCTTAACACACATACAGCTCGAAGACGATCCCCGAGCTCCGATCCAGCAAAGCGTCGGGGAGGAGTTCCGTCAGCATGACGGCGTGGTGACGATCTTGATGTTCTACCGTCGCAGGGCTTCGCCTAAGCACCGCTACAATATGATCAAGGTGGAATATGGTGGCAGGGGGCACCGCACACGGCTAAGGAACGATCTCAAGGATCAACTTGTGTGTCTAGAGGTGTCCCCCTGCCTCCGTATATAAAGGATCCAAGGGGAGGGGCTGGCCGGCCAAGGGAGGCGCGCCAGGAGAGTCCTACTCCCTCTGGGAGTAGGATCCCCCCCAATCCTAGTTGGAATAGGACTCC
>NC_057797.1:74310747-74311281 GCF_018294505.1 Triticum aestivum
ATGGTGGCAGGGGGCACCGCACACGGCTAAGGAACGATCTCAAGGATCAACTTGTGTGTCTAGAGGTGCCCCCTGCCTCCGTATATAAAGGATCCAAGGGGAGGGGCTGGCCGGCCAAGGGGGGCGCGCCAGGAGAGTCCTACTCCCTCTGGGAGTAGGATCCCCCCCAATCCTAGTTGGAATAGGACTCCTTGAGGGGGGGGGGGAAGAGAGAGAGGGGGGCCGGCCACCTCTCCTAGTCCTAATAGGACTAGGGAAGGGGGGAGGCGCGCGGCCACCTTGGGCTGCCCCTTTCTCCTTTCCACTAAAGCCCACTAAGGCCCATATAGCTCCCGGGGGGTTCCGGTAACCTCCCGGTACTCCGGTAAAATCTCGATTTCACCCGGAACACTTCCGATATCCAAACATAGGCTTCCAATATATCAATCTTTATGTCTCGACCATTTCGAGACTCCTCGTCATGTCCGTGATCACATCCGGGACTCTGAACTAACTTCGGTACATCAAAATGCATAAACTCATAATAACTGTCAT
>NC_057797.1:74680114-74687653 GCF_018294505.1 Triticum aestivum
AGCCGCCGCCTCGCCACTCGCCGCCACACCGCCGGCCACCACCTCCTGGCGCCGCCATCGCCACCGCCGGCTCCGGCCTCACCTCGCCCCGGTCTTCTTCTTGCATTCCGGCGACGCCCCTGCTTCTCCGGCGAACTCAAGCTCCGGCCGTCGAACCTCGTAACCCGTGCGTGAACAGTGCCAGATCTGGATCCGGTTGACCTCTTTTCCCCGAAACCCTAATCTCAGTTTTTTTTGCATACTTTGACCTGTCGTAACTCCTCATCCGTAGCTCCGTTTTGGGCATATAGCATATCAAAATATTCATCTCAGAGAGTACATCATTTCATTCCATTGCATCATTTTCATTTTAGTTCATCTTGATGCCCGAAATGCTGTTATAAGAGGTCTACTTGAGATAATTGTCAGATCTGCTGCTCCATTTAGATATTTGTCATTTTTGCCCTGATTTTTGTGTGCATGATATGCCCATGAGCTCTACATATGTTTTGTTAAGGGTTTTGCCATCTTTCCAGAGGTGCAACCCATGTATTTTTGTGATGTGTGTGGTGACTAGCACAAGCTTGCGAAGTGAGGCACTTGGTAATGTTGTTTTCAGGGACTTAGCATTTCCACTAAGTCCTTGAGCTGTTTATGTCATATGGCCATATGTTCATGTTGTTTCCTAGTGATCCGTGCCTCTTTTGAGGATGATCAGTAAGGATGTTTTGTTAATCTTGTAGTGCTCTATCCATCCATGTCTTTGTTTGCAATTATGGAGCACCCTAGCTTGAGTCAATCGAGCTCTACTTTTGTCATTTCGTGAATCTGGGCAGATTGTCTACTTGTTAGCGATTTTGCCGGTGATGTTGTAGTTGATCCGTGCATGCTATGCTATTGTTATTGCCATGTCTAGCTTGAATTTTGTGTATTCTTGATGGGTGTATGCTTAGCTTGTCATGACTTGCTCTGCAGTGAGTGCATCGAGCTCATAAACATGCCTACTTGATATCTGTTTTCAGCATGCTCCAGTTTTCACTAAGTCTGAGAATTGATTATGTTTTTTGCCATGTTCACATGCTTGCAATTTTATTTTCTGATCCCTTTTGGCTCAAGGTCACTAAGGGACTTTTGTTAAGCTTTTTGAGTAGCTCCATGTCATGTTTTACTTTGCCTTGTTCAGGTCCTGTAGCATATAGTTTTCATGCTCCGAAGAGTGCTACCTGATCTGAAATTCCAGACAAGTGTTAATTTCACTAAGTCTGAAATCTGTTTGTCATATGCATTTTTGCCATGCTTGTTTGAACCTATTAATGGATGAATTGGACGTAGCTCAGCGCTAGACTTTTGTTAACCATCTTGAATGCATCCCTGCCATGTATTTTGTTGTCATGTTTGGGTGCTGTAGCATGTTCATCTTGTTGCATTTAGATGACTACTTGCTGTAAATCGCAGAACGTGGTCATATTTGAATCGCTTGCCATTTCCAAACCGTAACTCCGATTCCGGTGATCTTTATATCATTTTCAAGCGATTTCATCTCATCTTTCCAGTGGCACACTTGGATTTCCAAGTTGAGGCCAGGTTCATTCATTCCTTGTCAAATCTTGCATAGGCATCGCATATCGCATCCCGCATAGCATACCATGTTTGCATCATATTGTTTGAGATTTGCACGTGGTTGATTGTGTCCTTGTTGCTTGTTTGTCTTGTTTGGGTAGATCCGGGAGATGAGTTCGCTAACAAGGAGCCCATTGAGTTTGCTTTCGAGGATCCAGTCAACTCTGACAGCTTTGAAGGCAAGATGATCATACCCTCGAAATCACTACTATCTTTGCTTTGCTAGATGCTCACTCTTTTGCTATGCCAATGCTACGATGCCTACCACTTGCTTTCAAGCCTCCCAAATTGCCATGTCAAACCTCTAACCCACCATGTCCTAGCAAACCGTTGATTGGCTATGTTACCGCTTTGCTCAGCCCCTCTTATAGCGTTGCTAGTTGCAGGTGAAGATTGGAGACCGTTCCTTGTTGGAACATTATTTACTTGTTGGGATATCATTATATTGCCATGTTATCTTAATACATCTATATACTTGGTAAAGGGTGGAAGGCTCGGCCTCTCGCCTAGTGTTTTGTTCCACTCTTGCCGCCCTACTTTCCGTCATATCGGTGTTCTGTTCCCGGATTTTGCATTCCTTACGCGGTTGGGTTATAATGGGAACCCCTTGATAGTTCGCTTGATTAAAGCTTTTCCAGCAGTGCCCAACCTTGGTTTTACCATTTTCCGCCTAGCCTCTTTTTCCCTTGGGTTTCCGGAGCCCGAGGGTCATCTTATTTTAAACCCCCACGGGCCAGTGCTCCTCTGAGTGTTGGTCCACCTGTCAGCTGCCGGTGGCCACCAGGGGCAACTCTGGGCTGGCCTACCCGTACCTAAGACAATCTGAGTGTGCCCTGAGAAAGAGATATGTGCAGCTCCTATCGGGATTTGTCGGCACATTCGGGCGGTGTTACTGGACTTGTTTTAACCTATCGAAGTGTCTTGAAGAACCGAGATACCGAGTCTGATCGAAACGTCTCGGGAGGAGGTCTATTCCTTCGTTGACCGTGAGAGCTTGTCATGGGCTAAGTTGGGACTCCCCTGCAGGGATTTGAACTTTCAAAAGTCGTGCCCGCGGTTATGGGCAGATGGGAATTTGTTAATGTCCAGTTGTACATAACTTGAACCTTAACTTAATTAAAATGAATCAACTGAGTGTGTTACAGTGATGGCCTCTTCTCGGCAGGGTCCGGGAAGTGGACACGGTGTTGGAGTAATGCTTGCGCAGGTTGCTCTCTAGTTTCTCGCTCGCGCTTTGCCTTCTCTTCTCACTCTCTTTTGCGAACAGGATAGTCACCATATATGCTAGTCGCTTGCTGCAGCTCCACATATTTACCTTGCCTTACCTATAAGCTTAAATAGTCTTGATCGCGAGGGTGCGAGATTGCTGAGTCCTCGTGGCTCACAGATTACTTCCAAACCAGTTGCAGGGCCTGATGATTCCGCTCCAGGTGACGCGCTCGAGCTCAAGTGGGAGTTTGACGAGGACTCTCAACGATACTACGTGTCTTTCCCTGATGATCAGTAGTGGTGCCCAGTTGGGGGTGATCGGGACCATGTCGCATGTTGGGTTATCTTTTATTTTGGCGCCGTAGTCGGGCCATGAGTGTTTGCATAATGTAATGTTATTTATGTACTTGATTGACGTGGCGAGTGTAGGCCAACTATGTTATCTCCCCTTTTATTATCTATATTACATGGGATGTTGTGATGGTTGCCTAACTTGCGACATATGCCTTCAATGCGATTATGTCTCTAAGTCGTGCCTCCACACGTGGGAGGTATAGTCGCATCAAAGGGTGTTACAAGTTGGTATCAGAGCCTTCGCCGACCTTAGGATCCCCCACTGCTTGATCGTTTTTAGCAGCCATTGTTGAGTCTAGAAAAATGTTTTGAGTCATTTAGGATTTTATATATCGGAGAGTGTAGGAATTCTTTTTACTCCCCAGTCTCTTCATCGCTCTGGTAAGGCATCCTGACATAGAGTTTTGACTCTTCTCTTCTCGAATTTCACTAAAAAAATTAGGATCACGCGGGTATCTTGGAATCGTTCCGATGGTTTTGTGACGAGAACATTGTTCTTGGTGCCTCCTGACATTTAGGGGTTGTGGCAGTGTCCCGGGGAGTTGAGCTCTGAGGTGTTGTCGTCACAATTTTATCGTTGCAGTTCTGGAATACCTGAGTTTGGTTCGCCGACATCGAAAATCTCTTTTATGTAGTTCGTTGGTGAGATAACCTCGACGCCACCCAGTACTGGGGCGGGAGTTCGGGAGTATTGCCATAACTTGTATAACGGATAGTTTTCGAAGGTTGGGGTAGATGATTTCCGAAGGTTTCTTGGTTATGTGTTGAAGGATGGATACAGCTGGATGTAGGATTTGCTAGTTTTGGGTGAGATATTATGCTTCCCCTGTATCCCCAACACCTGATTGCATAACCGGAAAATTTCGGGAGTTTGTAAGTGGGAATTCAAGTAGCTCTTAGGATATCTTTCCAACGGATGTATGATATGAAATTGGGGTTTGACGTCTAGTAGTCCGCCTATTCACGGTCGGTTTTACAGTGGTCTCGTTGTGCCTTAAAGAGTCCTTGGCTATGCCGACTCGAGGACGCTTCGTATGTCATGTGCACTGCCTTGTACATGATGGTGTTGTACGATCGAGCCCGTGTAGGCCCCACCACGAAAACTTCGGACGGAATCTCTATCATATGTTTGCTCTGGCTTATTCTGCAAGCCAATTCTTTGTTTTGTTTTGAGTTGTGGTATTCGAGTTGCTTCGAAGTCAAGTGTTGATTCCATACCTTCCCCAAATGGTGTTCTCATACTCCGATGTGAATACAAATCCTTCATGTTCATCAAGATTGTTTTCGTCAATCCTTTTCACCGGCGTGTTTTCTCTTCAAGTGGATCCGATCATTTCAACATCCGCAAGATCAAGTATCAGTTTCTTCTGAACGGTGTTTGTTTCATCCGTCCCCAAGTTGCCTTTGTTTTCCCGCCCACCCACCCCCTTTTCTTCAAGGAATCCGATGTCTTAATCAAGTATCCTTTTATTCTTGTGAAGTCTCTCCATCATTTTCCGCCAATATTCTTATCCAGTGATTCTCATGAAGATCCTAACGGAGCTTCAAGTTCATCATTCTCCATTCTTTCCTTTTCCGGTGGATTCAATTCAAGCCTTGTTGATCATATCATTTCCTCGTTTCAAATACCTTCTCTTGCCGCTGCACCTCATATTCAGTCATTTCTCGCTATTCAATTGTTCCGGAGTGCTCAAGATATCTCGAAGATTCATGTTTCCACTCTGCATTCGTTCAAGCTCTTTCGAAGATGTTATCTCATTCAAGTCATTTAATTCAACCGGTGCAACCTCTCTTTTAAACCATTCAACGGTGTTTTCTTTTGAGTGGGCCCTAACCCACAGGTCTTTTCCCAGGATCTTACCTGACTCTTCTTATTTTCCCGGAGCTATCCTCAAATTTCTTTTGAAGTTTGACGTAAGAATGATTTATCATCAGTCAAATGCTTTTCTTCAAGATCTTTCAAATTCTTTTCATCGTTGGCTCAACCTTTCCATTCTTCATTCCGGAGTGCCTCAACAATTCATGGTGGTGTTTCTTGTCATCATTCTCGGATTTTGAAGACCGAAGAAGAGTTTTTCCTCCATATCTTGCTTCATTCTCTTCAAGATTCGTGGCTCTAGTTTGTTGCCATCCTCTCATAATTATTTTCGATTGTGAGATTTCTTTTCACCCATCCAAAGTAATTCAGGAGTCTTTTCAGTTTGATTATCCAGAGCCCATCATCTAAGATTTATTCATTCCAGTTTTCAGCTCTCATACTCTAAATCATACCAGTGTCTAAATCAAGGATTCTCTAATCAGCTCGTAATCTTTTCGTTCTCATGGGTCTAAATTCTCTCAAGCTTCTTCATTCATTTGCTAATTCTTCCCGGTGTTTCTTTATCTTCTCTTTGTTCACTTTCAATTCTTATGGTGGTTCGTTCAAGATTCTTCTTACCTTGTTATCATATCAATTCATTTGCTGTTTTCAATCGTACGGTGGTTCGTCGAAGACCTTCTCAAATTTATGCAATATCTATCTTAATCCTCTCTACTAGAATAAGTAGTATGCCAATTCCATTGCTTGTCATCAATTTGAATTGGTGAAGGATGAGCATAACATAATTCTTATTCTTGATTCACCCAAGTGATTAATTCCCTATTCCGGAGGCTCGTCAAGTTCTTGATTTAAATGGTTTCATCTTCTCTTTTCCCGGAGTTCCAACCTTTTTCAATTATTTCACCATGGAGATTCATTTAAATTGGTACAAGGATTCACCTTGTGTTTTCAACTACCCTTTCTTTCCGTTTGATCATCCTTTTGTTATCGGAGTTCTTCATGGAGGTTCTACATGATGGTTTCATCAATGATTTAATTTCCTTCTCGAAGTGCTCATCAACATTCTTTTCTAAGGAGCTCAAGTATTCTTCTTCGTGCAATCCAGAGTGCAAATTCTTTCTACCATATTATCGGAGGTGGTATTATGCCATTCTTGATAATCTGAGTTCATGTTTCATGATTCACATATTATTAAGAATGAGGTATTTTAAATCCATCAATCTCGTCATTCGAGTTACCTTGGGTTATATTTCACCTAAAGCTTTCCCTGAGGATTGTTGCTATCTATGGTGCTTATAAAATACCCAAGTTCTTCTTTATCCTCCCGGTGAAATACTTTCTCGTCTCCTTGTTCAAATAAATACAATTCTTTCCCATGAGTGGCAGATTGTCACCTCATAATTTTGAGATGTATTTCATAAGACCATATCAAGATTTTTCTTTTCGTTGTTGGTTTTTCCAACAACCCCGTTCTAGCCTTTGTTGTAAGCATCCTCTGCCAAGATATTGTTTTCTACTTCGTTCACTCCTTTCCATTCTCTCTTTTCTTCCGGAGGCATTTTGATGTGGCTCTCTTCTATTTTTTCTTTTTGTTCTTGTCAAGATCAAGTTCTTTTCATCTTATCAAGTCTTGCATCTCTTTCCAACCGGAGCGCTATACGAAGTTCTTCTTCTTTGTTCCTCCTTTCTATCGATGTGTTTTCAATTTTGTTCATCTCCGTTGTATTCTTTTCTCATAGTTGCTTAACCTCTTCAAGGTTCGTGGTTTCACTCGTTTGTCAATGAAGCAACTTAGTTTTACCTCTTCTCTTTCTCTTCCGTTGTCCCTCCGGTGCCATTCTAGATCTTGGGACGAGATCCTCTCGTAGTGGTGGAGTGTTGTAACGCCCCGCGACCGATGTGCCAGGTGTCGTCCAGTTATTCTCTGTTGTTGCCTTGTCTTTACTTGCGTGTCATGCATTGCATATCATGTCATCATGTGCATTTCATGTGCATACATGTTCGTCTCATGCATCCGAGCATTTTCCCCGTTGTCCATTTTGCATTCCGGCGCTTCGTTCTCCTCCGATGGTCATTTCTACCTTTCTTTCATGTGTGGGGATTAAACATTTCCGGATTGGACCGAGACTTGCCAAGCAGCCTTGGTTTACTACCGGTAGACCGCCTGTCAAGTTTCGTATCATTTGGACTTCGTTTGATACTCCAACGGTTAACTGAGGGACCGAAAAGGCCTTGTGTGTGTTGCAGCCCAACACCCCTCCATTTTGGCCCAAAATCCACCAAAATCCCCTCCATCATCTAGAGCGTTCGATCACGATCGCGTGGCCAAAAACCGCACCTCATTTGGACTCTCCTAGCTCCTCCTATGCCTATTTAAAGAACCCCCTTCGAAATTTCTTTTCTCCTCCCCCGAAGCCCTAGATCCATTTCATCCGCCGCCGCCGGACAAAAACGTCCACCGACGGACATGTCCGGATAGCCCCACCGCCGCCACGTGTCGCCCGCCGGTTGGCCCGGCCGCATCTCCTCCGCCGCCGGCCTGCGGAGCCCGCCGACGG